>NC_064855.1:94582859-94715359 GCF_024139225.1 Suncus etruscus | reverse complement strand
AAGTGAATTACAATTATTTCACAGAAATAAAACTTTGTGACCTTTATACAAGAAAATTATAAAACACACTCTGATGCATATTTTTTTCTGATGCATATTTTGAGTGTTTTTGTTTGTATGCATGTGTGTGATGATAACAGAATCTTCATATAAGCAGAGCAGTAGGAAAGCAACTATTTGATTACTCCAAGAATCAACATTAAGTCCATAGCTTTTTTGGAAGCAACAAACCATGGAAGAAACGATGCATCTCATAAGACTACTCTTCTACTAACTGTGCTCTTCTAAGTCAAAGGTAAGGAATATTATGATTATTAATATAATGAATCAATTAGGTAATTTTTCTAATTTACTATCATTAGTAAATGTAATCAATTCCCAAAGAATTGTATAAATATTAATGCTACAAGTAAAAATATCAATAGTTTATATTCATAGTAGAAATAAGCTATGTTTCTACTTTAGTTCCTTCACTTGCTTAATTGAGATTGAAAGAAGTCAACCTATTACTATATATTTTTTAACTTCCTATCTTTCTCGCTACATAAAAATCATGATTTTTCAAGACTTTCAATAGGCCCACTGAATGACTCTAAATCATTTATGTTCACACTGTGTTTTATTAAAGAGAAACAAAATGAAATAAATAATATCTTTTGCTTACCGAGTTATATTTTTAACAGCTTTGGGGCTCACTTTAATTAGTTCATCAAGATCTCGATCACAGCTAAAACAACATAAAATCAAAGGTTAAAATACATTTGAAATCAGGAAATTTCATGGTGATTGGTTTTCCTTGTGACTCTTGAGGATTATTTAATGGCTTTTAGAGAAAGGGTGGCAAATGTATTTTCTTTCTTTGGGGGAAGAAGGGAAGTTTGGGACACACTTGGATGTGATCAGGATCACTCCTGGCAGTGTTGCTGGACCATATGTGGTGCTAGGGATCAAAGGAGAATTACTCACCAAAGTCATATGCTTTTAAAATGCTAGTTATATTTTTTAAACTTTCCAAGTAAGCTAATGAGGTAACTATCAAGTTTACACATAAAGAAACTGAACTTCCACTGGTGATGGGTGGTGTTCTTTACATGACTGAAATCCAAACACAATCATGTATGTAATAAAGTTGGTTAAATAATAAAAAAAAAAAGGAACTGAACTTCAGACACTATGAAGGATCAGGTATCTAAGAAGTATAGGGGAGTGAATTAGTGAATCAGGATTGAAGCTATGGCAACTAAATCTTAAACCCCATTATTTTTCTTGCTAAAACCCCTTTCTATGTTTACAATAATTACTTTCATTGTCACAATGTTATTTTAACAATATAGAACTCAAAATAACTTTGAGGCATAGGTTGGGTTACTTTGATTTTTTTCTCCACTTATGTTTCACTGTATAGCCTACCTACAGGGTTTGTGAAAGAAAATAAAATCACTGTTCTTTGGTTTGAGTTTTACAAGTTTATAATCTATTAACTATAAATTTTGAGAAACAATCTAGTTGTTCATTGTGTGAAAATAAATTTCTTACATTGCAATTATGAAGAATTAGGTTCAACATTATTATATTGAATTATGAAGCACATATGAAAGAACAATTTATGGTATCCTCCATTACTACATATAAATAAGTCAATTTGTTTTCATTTTTAAATATACCCCAATCAAATATTTTTAGCAAAATTTTTGGCATAAATTGGAGAGTTTATTAGGAGGCTCTAGTATTTATAATCAGCATACATATTATTTGATGAGAGAAACATTTTGATGAGATTGTCCAGGCCTTGGACTGTGATATACAATAATCTCATGAACATTATTATAGTCTATTATGAATAACTTTATAAAATTGTCAGTTGTGGGTCAAATACATTGAATGTCAATAATTTTATAAGTTCAACCCAATGGGTAATAGCTTTTGTATTTTCTGTAAATACATTAATGTTGTAAGGACCCCTGGAGGGAAAAATAGCAACAATTGAAATAAACTGAAAAAGTAGGCAAGAAAAGAAATAAATGGAGAAGGAAAACATATCTTCAAAGATCTGTTCCGTATTACTTAACTCTAAGAAATTATTGTAGGCCAGTGTTTAATATGCTTGAGATTCCCATTTTATTTTAAGGAAATTCCAAACCGGAAATGGAAATCCCATATTTATAAGAGAGAATTCCTTCTTTTAAGAAATTCTCTCTTCACTAAAACCCAGGACTATGAGCAGGGACTTGAGCAAGCAAGCTTCTGACTAAGAGCTATTGTTTTTGGGTTCTACAACTGTTTATTTAGGTGATAGAACAATAAATTCTGTTATAGTTGATGAGTTAAATGAGTTAAATGAGTTAAAGAGGGATAGAGAGAACCGTTCTATAAACCTCACCCTTGCTTAGTTCTCTTGGTTTCAGGAGTCACTTTGATGAGACTGTCAAGACTTCTATCCCTTTAAAATATGGAATAAAGGATAAACATCAGTGGTCAACTTATCTCATATGACAGCACATACTAAATATTTGCATTATAAAAACATTTTTCTTATGACAAATACATACATTACATTTATTCTATTACAGATATTTATTATAACAGATCATCTTTAAGAGTTGCAGTTTCTTAGCATCGATACACAGAGACATATGAGAAATATACATATGTAACTAATTATACATACATAGAAGTAATAGACAGTAAATTCAGAAAATTCATCATGTACTTTTCTAAGTGATTTACATAATTTTCATGAAATAGTATTTATATCAATCCTATGACATAGAAAGTATTATCTGATTTCACGAAGCAAAAACTCAGAAACTAACATATTTATTTCTTAGTATGAATAGCAGTAGCAGGGCTGGAATTTAAAGCTCAATACCTAACCCTAGACTTTCTAAATTATTAGTACTTACTGACTAAATCAATAATAGAAATCACTAGAATTATCTAGTCTAATTTCCTCAATGAGAAAACAGTCCAGACAGAGGAAACTGCCCTATTTCACAGTTTGTGATGGATGAATTTAGGCCTAAGTATCTATAGATTTGGTTTAGTTCACTGTCCCTCTCCTGTGCTATCACTCTCTGATGAAGAAAAATAAACATAAACAATAAATACAATTGGTTTATTTAATTCTAGAAAAAACAATTATGGACCTAAAGAGTAGTTCAATTATATTATTAATAAGAAGTCAAAAATGTTCACATTTTAGATAGATGATCTTGGAAGTGAGGTGAATTTTTCGTTTTGTTTTTGGGTCATACCCGGTAGTGCTCAGGGGTTACTCCTGGCTCTACGTTCAGAAATCACCCTGGCAGGCACAGGGGACCATATGGGGTGCCGGGATTTGAACCCCTGACCTTCTGCATGAAAGGCAAACGCCTTACCTCCGTGCTATCTCTCCGGCCCCGTTAGGTAAATTTTTTATTAATTAATTAATTAATTTTGCTTGTGTGTGTGTGTGTGTGTGTGTGTGTGTGTGTGTGTGTGTGTGTGTGTGTGTGTGGTTTTTGGATCACACCCAGCAGTGCTCAGGGGTTATTCCTGGCTCCAGGCTCAGAAATTGCTCCTGGCAGGCACGGGGGACCATATGGGACACTGGGATTCGAACCGATGACCTCCTGTATGAAAGGCAAACGCCTTACCTCCATGCTATCTCTCCGGCCCCTTATTTTGCTTTTTGTGTCATACCCTATAATGCTCCTGGCTATGAGCCCAGAAATCGCTCCTGACTTGGGGTACCATAGGGTACGTCAGGGATCAAAATCAGGTCCATCCTGGGTCAGCCGCATGCTAGGCAAACACTCTACCACTGTCGCTCTGGCCCCGATATTTTTGTTACTAAATTCAGTGTAAGTCTACAGAAATGATTGTTTAATAATCCTATTTTCAGCATTAGTTAGTAATAAAAAAAAAAAAAAAAAAAAACGAAAAGAAATAAATCTTACCCTTGTCCACTTTTTTCTGTTCTTGGAGTCACTTTGATGAGGCTATCAATCTCTTTGGAACTTTTTAAAACAAATCAGCAGAGAATAAAACAAAGAACAAAATCAATCAAATAAACAAAAATATGGTAAGTAATAATAAAAATAAATCAAGCAAATATTTTTATTTGAAGGAATATGTATTCAAGATGCATTTTGCCAAATTTAGAAAATAAATACCAGGGTATGTCCTTAATTTTAAAAGTACAATTCGTTTTTAACTGGGAAGCAACCCTCAGTGGCACTCAGGGGATACTCCAGGCTTGCTGCTTGAGAGTCTCTCCCAGTGGTCCTGGAAGAATCATGAAGAGCGGATAATCCAGTCTGGGGGTCTCATATACAAAGCATTTGCTAACTCTTTGAACTACCTCCTTGGTCATTGTAGAGTATAATTGTGACTGTCATCTAAATTTTTGATATTCTGACTCTTGCTATTGCTATACTTAGATGACATATTTTTGGTAATTTCCATGTGAAGAGATTTTAAAGAAAAATAAAATCATAGTAATTTGAAGAATTACTAGGAAGGACCTTCCTTCCCTCACCCTGGCACAATCATTTTCTCTGCTGATGTCATTTCATCATGAGATTCAACCAGAGAAACAATTTTTGTTTGCTTGTTTGTTTTGGAGGCCACACCTAGAAATGTTCAGGGACTGTTCCTGGCTTGGTGCTCAGGCGCCATTGCTAGAGGTTCTGGAATAATATTCTGTGCTGGGGACCATTCCCTGACTTCCTATATGTAACTGAACACACTCCAGTTCTTTGATTTATTTCCTCAGCAAGTAAAGGTAATTCTTAATGCTATGAAGGATGAGGTCAAACATAGTTAGCCACTACTGTTGACCAATTGTGTGCAGAGTTTGCCAACACACAGTTTGTCAAGCATCATATGTTCGATTACCAATAGACATAGACAACTTTTTTAGACTGCAGTAAAGTAGCTGAACATAGTGATCAACATGATTTACTTACTAAGCAGGAGGAATCTATTCAGAAATTTGTACCAGAATAGCTATGTACAGAATTATGATAGTTCCAAAAAATATGTAAAGAATGAAAAGAATAGTAAGGAAGATGGGGAGGAGCAACAAAAACAGGGATAGGTGCTTGCCTTGCACACAGCTGATCTAATTTTAATCTTTAGCACCATTTATAATCCCATGTCACTGCCAGGACTAATCCCTGAGCAGAGTCAGAAGTAAACTCTGAGCATTGCTAGATGAGGGGAGTGGGAGGAAAGAAATTCCTAGAAAAGAATAACAGTATAAAAGAATGATGAAAATAGTTCTTACTAAATCACATGAGGCAAAATTTTTTTCTTTTTTCTTTTTGGTGTGTGTTATAGAGAGATGATGAACCAAATATTTTTTTATTGAAGCAGAATTGTTTTATTTTAAAACAAAATTTAAAAAGGATATGTATGCCTATTATTTCACTTGACTTTTTAACAATCAAATAATAGTCAGACTGAAATAATGGTTCTTATTTTACACCCAAAGACTCCTCAGCTAAGAGCAGTGAAGAGATTTACTCAAAGACACTAGGCTGGGAAGTTAATAGTCTGCACTTTCTGTTTCAAATCCCAATATTTTACAATTCTATTCACCACTGAGTAGTACACAAATTGGTGTAGATAAAGAAAGAAGACAGATCAGATATAATCCTTACCCTGGGCTACTTCTCTTTTCTTCAAGAGTCACTTTGATGAGATTATCAAGGCTCTGGCCCCTTTAATACATAGGAAAAATAATGAGGTTAATGACATGCAAATAGTGGATAAAACTGTCAATTAAAACTCAAATAAGTATCAAACCCACTGAGATTGTGCAAAAACGTTTACTAAAGTATCTAGGGATGTGTGCATCCTTAAATTTATTGCAATTCAAAATATTAATAATTATTTAATCTTGAAACTATTAGGTCTACCTAATACTACACACAGTGTCTTTATTTTTATTCATTTATTGTTATGCTCTTAGCCTCTGCTGATGTGCTAAACATTTTGTAATAGTCTTTATATATAATTCATGGAAAGTTATGAAGGCACATCCTCTTTATATTAATTTTTGAATGCTGTGGGACTTTAAAATCAACTTTGCAGAATTTGTATTTTATAAATTAACACTTGTTAGCGGATCTTCTACTCATTATACTGGACTGAAATGAATACAATAATTTCTTAAATTTCATGGTTCTACAACCTGATACCTGCCTTTGATATATATAACTGTGCATCAAAATTGTAAAATATAGTTGTGTGAATGGACACAAAAAGTAGGAATATTGAAACCCATAGGAGCCATGAGGACTATATTTACTGTATTATGAAATTCAACTAGTCACAAATACATGCTAGTGTTTTATTGCCACTGCTTAGTACTCTGCTTCTGATTCTAATGAACTTTAATCTTTCATAAGTATTTGCATGTGTATTTTACATTTATGCTACACCAGATAGTGCTCCTGTGTGATCAATAGAGGAAATCAGAGAAAAAGAATATTCACAGAGAGCAAAGAGAAAGGTTCTCTCATCCATTGCTGGTGGGAATGCCCATTGGTGCAGTCTTTTTGGAAAATAATCTGGACATTCCTCCAAAAACTTTAAAATGAGCTCTCATATGACTTAGCAATACTGCTCCTGGAAATATACCCTTTGGGCCCCATAACAAAATATAGAAATGGCATTTGCACTCCTATGTTCATCGCAGCACCATTCATAATAGCAAAAATCTGGAAACAGTCTATTAAGGTTGACTCTCTGAAATATCAAGGGAGCAAAGAAATTAACGCTTGATTCTCAATCTGTAGATTCACAGTCACTATAACCCTCTTATATTTGGTGCAGAGGACAGACTAGTCTAATGTAAACAGCAACATTCAGCACCCTGAGCTCATGCTCTGCCATACTGATGAGGCCTGCAGGCATCCGCGACACATTTTAGATCCAACCAACAATATCATGAGCTGAGTTAACGAAGTGGAAAGAAGTTCAAAGTAAACCACACGGAATTATTTGGTATATTGTTTTCAGTAACATGCCAACAAGTTAAATTTTAAATCTATTTCATCTGCTTTTTAAAAAATAAAAGGCAAGAGAACATAAGCTCTCCAGATTTACTTGAAAATTCATGGGTAGGACAACTCTTTTATGAAGTTCACTTCACTGAACTCTTCATTATTTAATATACACCACATGTGCTACACAAAATTGCATTACACACAACTTTCATATACAATCTACAAGTTCATGAGTCTGCACTTATACCCTACTTATACACAAACACATAATACTTATAGCAATACATACATATACTCAGATTCATTTGCCCATGCACTAACATCTATACTCATCTTAATGTGTCATTGAGTTGGGTCTCCAGGTGCTCAGATATTCGGTCAAACTTTATTGTGAGTATGTCTGAGATGGTGCTTTAAGGTATACTAATATTTGCATTGGGGACTGAGTATAGCAGAGTTTTCCCTAACATGGGTGGGCCCATCCAATCAATTAAAGGCCTGGCTAGAACAAAAGAGCTTCATCTAAGAGGCTGCCTGTCTATCTGCCTGATAGCTTGAGAAGACATCAATCTTCTGCACTCAGACTGAAATTTACTCCATGTATGCAGACACACATATGAAGAAATAAATCATATAGCTTAACAGAGAATGATTTTCTATGTAATTTCTCAAAAACTACCTAGTAGCAAACTTTACCCCAGAATATAATGCAAGATAGCACATCTATACATTATTTGTATAGTATGTCTTACTATAGGGAAAAAGGCATTCAGTTTTGTTTTGACTTTTAATTTACTTTTCTGCATACGAACACTAAGATTCCAATATGCTAATAAAGGTCAAGTAAATAAAAAACTTCAAGTGTCCTACCTCTTGATATTTTTATTTGTTTCAGAATTCATTTTAATATGTCCACTGAGGTCTTGTTTTCTTTGAATAAAGAAATGAGTTTTAATAAATGCTATTAAAATAAAACACAAGTAAAGTAAATAAGTAGAAAAATTAAGCAGTAAATATATATGCTTAAACCAATGAAATTTTAAACCTGAAATATAAATACATTTTTTTCTTACATCTTGAGCTAAAGATAATTGTTTATTCATTTTTAAATAAGAAACATAAAACTTATTTTGTTTTATACTCAAATTAGATAAATATAGAAAAAACATAAAAAAAATTTGCTCTTAGAACTTGTTTGACAACTCCAAGTGGTTAGCATTGAGGTAAATCTAAATTAAATAATGTCCTATACTGGATCTACACATAATATAAATTCCTAATCAACAAATTAGGTAAACTTGTCTATTCTTTGGTTTTAAAACAATAATACAAGTTAGCAATAAAAGTAATAAGTTAACATTTTTAAAAAGAATAATTTGAAGAATATTCCTTCATATCAATTCAACTATTTTCACATTCTGAGATTTGAGAAATAAAATTAGGTTACAGTGAGCAATAAAATACAAAATTCCTTACAAGGACTCATTTTTCAGGGGAGAGACACACATGTTCCCCCATTAAGGTGGAGCAAAACTCTATAATCAGAACCCAAAAGGGGCAGCAGAGGATGACAAAAGTATCTTGATTTAGTATTATTGCCATGTTAGCAGAATCTAAAATTGGAGAAGCAGTGATGGGATGTTTTGTAACTGCCAGAGTCTATTCCTGCCTTCTGAGACCACTGTCTTTTGAAGAGTTGATTTACAAGTGTTTTAGTCAAATTTCACTTGGCTATCTTTCTCATTTTGAGATTCGCTTTGAAAATGTGGTGCTTTCTTTAGAAACAATTCGCTCCTAAAAATAAATTAAAACTCCAAATAAGGGAGAAAAGTCGATTACTATTTAACACTGGAAGAATTCACTTAAAATTTTACATTTTATTGAAAATTAGGAAGGATGGTTATAAATACATGGTCCACCATTGCTGTCTACTTTTATGATAATGAAATGTGGTTATGAAGTTAAAATACATAATGATTTTATCATGTTGTTATAAAATGTATTTTATAATCACTAATAAAATGCTAATTATTTATCTTATAAAAATAGGTTTAAGAATACTAAAAAAGACTTACCCAGTAGTATTTTCACTTTCTTTGGAGTTCACTTTAATAACACTACCAAAGTCTTCACCTCTTTTAGAAAAAAATGTAGAACAGTGTGAAGCGTTTTTATAGTACACTCTCTTTCTCTCTCAATATACATACACATAAACATACTCATTCTGTACATTTTTATCATAGAAATTTTCTATTAATATAACCTCTTAAAATGTATCAGGTTCTATGCAATATAAGTTTAGAAATAATATCAACCCAATACTATAGATCTCCAAAGTGAAAACTAAAGAAAGCAATAGCAGTCAAACCCAGGAGAGAATAGAAAATCTAAGTATGAGATTTCTGAATCTCACTAAGATTACATAGTAATCTGGGAGAAAATAACAAAGATTTAAAAACATCAAAGTACTACTTACCCTCTTCTAGCTCTATCTGTCCTGTTGTTCACTTGAATAATTGTTTCTAAATCTTGACTTCTTGGGAAAAACATCAAAATCTTTTATCAGTTTGGTTATATTTAATTTTCTCTGAAATTTTTAGAAATAAGAAATCTCAACTTTCTCTGTGAAATTCATGTAACCTTCTATAGATAATTTTATGGGTTTTTTTTGCTTTATTTGTTCTCTTTTTGAAAATATTCACATGTAATAATATCTGCATGTTGTGTTCACATCAGTAACATGATTTTTATATATTTAATATTTATGAAGTTATTATGAACATCTTTCACTATTAGGTTTTGCCCAGTGTTCTGTATCAGAGAAGGTTGAGAATGCAGCTGTCAAGATTGACTTGGAAAACTAGAATACATTTCTGTACATGGATTGGCTCATATAAATGTCTTTTAAAGAAAACCAGGATGGGTTGAAGAGGGTGTACAGTGAATAAGGCAATTATATGACTGATTAATTTCAATTTCCAGCATTAAATATATATAATATATATATGGTCCCCTGAGCCCTTCCAACAGTAATCCCTGAACATAGAACAGAGCCAGGAGTAATCCCAGAGCACAGAGACAGAAGCAACCCTTGGGAGTAGATAGGTATGAATTAACTACTCTGACCCCTCCAAAGAAAGATAACCAAGACGATAAAAATAATTTTCATATGAGAAAGTAAAATATAGGGGCTGGAGAGATAGCATGGAGGTAAGGCGTTTGCCTTTCATGCAGAAGGTCATTGGTTTGAATCCAGGCGTCCCATATGGTCCCCTGAGCATGCCAGGAGCGATTTCTGAGCGTGGAGCCAGGAGTAATCCCTGAGCACTGCCAAGTAAGACCCAAAAACCAAATATATATATATGTATATATATATATATATATATATAACAAATAAAGTGTAGTGTAGTCGCTAAACTGGAGAAAAAGCAGTCTCTCATAAATACTTACCCCTTGCTATTGGTGACCATTCTGGGATTTTCTTTCATCAAACTGAGAGTTTGGTTCCTTCCAACATGAAAAATAATATCAGTGACATAATGTCAGTCTAGAATTATAAATTGGTTTCTTAAATGCTATGCTTTCAAATACTGATCATATATAAACACTTTCATAGTACAAAATAAATAAAACATATATATTGACTTCCTGAAATTTGCTAACATATCTGAACTATACATCTGAAATTGTTCAACCAAGCATCCAACTAAAAAGTGTTTCAGCACATTATAAACTTAATGATGGTAGAGGTTTAGCCGACCAGCATCATATATCTTATAAACAACATATTCACTTAAAATCAGACTACTGATCACTACTTTAACAGTAGCATTTGTTGGGGCCGGGAAGGTGGCGCTAGAGGTAAGGTGTCTTCCTTGAAAGCGTCCCATATCTTCCCCCCAAGCCAGGGGCGATTTCTGAGCGCATAGCCAGGAGCAAGAGCATTTGTTTTTGTTTTTGTTTTTGGACTACACCTGGTGACGCTCAGGAGTTACTCTTGGCTATGCGCTCAGAAATCGCTCCTGCTTGGGGGACCATATGGGACTCGGGGATTGAATGATTCGTCCTAGGCTAGGGTGCACAAGGCAGACACCTTACAGTAGCAATTTTTTAAATGAGCAGTCTGCTCTCTTCACTTTTAGGCTTGAAAGAAAACTTGGAGATTATCCAGATTATCTCAGCCTTATTCTGGAATGAGGAAAACGAGGTCTCCAGAGGTTAAACGATTTGCTCAGTCACTCAATTGGCATTGGTCAGCACAAAATGATGATCTGATCTGTTATCTCCTAAGCATGACCAGAGGCTGTTTTACCAGTATGCCTGACCCTGAGTTTAGAGCAGAAAGTCCCTTCCAGGAAATGGCATTAGACTCATTATACAAAAAGTTAGTAGATAATCAAAGAGTTCTGTGAGAGTTTTAATCAAAGGTTACCTTTTGCCATCTTTGTCTATCCGGGCATTCAGAAAAATGAGACTTTCGAGACTTTTGGCTCTGTAAAATACAAAGGCATTCACATAAAAGAAATAAAATAAAGTTGGATGGTATTTTGCATGTTGAAATAAAATTTTATAGTGTCTTGAAAGGTCAGATATCATAAACAGTCTTAATGAATTGTTCATTTACTCGTAATGAATGGAAGAGCAGAAATCCTTCTGAATAGTTATGTCTGAACTAAAAATGTAATACTGAAAGAGTTACCCATCTGTTAGTATGCTTTTATGCTGAAGGATGCAACTCCATTATAGTTAATGTCAAACAGAATAAAACAAGCAATAGGAGAGATTACATTTTTCTGGTTGCAGACAGTTGCACTTACCTTTTCTCTGTTCGTTCTGTCTGAGGGTTAGTTCTGAAAAGACCATCCAGTCCCTGATTTCTTTAAATATATAAAATAAAAACTTTATCAGGAATAGTAGCAGACTTTTCTTTACAGAAATACAGATTGATTGTCATTTAAGAGAGGAGCAGCAGGCGATATAGAACAGCACATAACTGGGTACAGCCTAGGTGTGGTCATTGTTACCACAAGGTCTGAGCAGCAGCCATCCCCCTGTCCTCTAAACCACAGGGAGCTGCCCTTAGGTCTCCTGTAACCACTTGGGAGTGTCCACCCCTCACACCCCAACATGCAAAAAAAAAAAAAAAGGAAATAAACCAAGAATTTGAGCCAAAAATTTTAAAATTGCTTTATCCCAAACAGGTACCTATTGACAAACTCAAAAAGTTCAAATTGCAGGGACAAGAGTGAAAGAACAGTATCCTGGGCTTTTGTTTTACCCACACCCAACCTGGATTCAATCTCCACATCCCACATGCTCCTCCAAGTACTGCCTGGAGTAATTCCTGAGTGCAGAGCCAGGAATAATACCTGAGCGTTATCTGGAGTGGCCCCAGATTTTTTTTAAAATTAACACCAGTGTACTTCCTCTATCATAAATTAAAAAGTTAAAAGAATCAATCTCAAAGATTCTTACAACACACACACAAAAATAAATTGTAAAGAAGTATGGTGATGGGTGATAACTAGACTTAAAGTGGGGATAATTTTGCAGTGTGTATACATGTTGAATCATTATATTATACACCTGAGATTTATATAATTTTATATATTGATTAACCTCCATAAAATATATAAATAGTAGTGAATCTTGGAGAAAAAGTACAAACTGAGGGTCCAAATTGGAATAGATCTCCACATGTAACGTTTTGATTTATGGTTTATGGGGGAATTTGTTTTCAAGATAAATCAATATTTACAAAGATACCATACAGGGATTGGAATGATAGCACAGTGGTAGTGCATTGGTAGTGGTATTGGTAGTGCATTGGCCTTACAATTGGACAATCCAGGACAGTCGGGTTCGATTCCCGATATTCCACATGGTCCCCTAAACCTGTTAGGAGAGATTTCTGAGTGCAGAGTCAGAAGTAATCCCAGAGCTCTGCTGGGTGTGACCCAAAAACCAAAGATACCATGCATACAGAAGCCATCTCCAGAAAGTATCCTACAATTCCGGACTTCAAAATCTCATTTGGCAACCATCAGCTTGAGCTGAGAAACATCTGGGTCACTTTGCCAGGGCATTGTCCACTCTGCTTCACAGAGTGAAGTCACCTCTGTGTCATCTGCCCTGTCTACTGTCAGAAGACCACAAACTATGATTGTTTCTGTTTTAGTTTCTGGTTTCGGGACCACACCCAACAATGCTTAGAGTATACTCCTGGCTCTGTGCTCGGTGATCATATGCCTGGCAGTGCTCAGGGGATCATCTGTGATGCTGGAAATCAAACCCACTTGGCAGCATACAAGGCAAGCTCTCTACCCACTGTGCTGTCTCTCTAGCCCCTGGAGTTCGATTGTGGGTCAGAAAATATCCAACACCTCCTCTCTACAAATGAGAAAGTAGAGAAGCGACAACTTTTAAGTGAGTTGTTGATAGTCAAGTAAGTGTTATTGCTGTCAGAATGGGGAATGAAAACACATCTTTTGATTTCAGTTCAATTAACGCATCTAATTTTTGCTTCACTTCTCTTTGTCTTTGGCACCTGCTCACTTAGGAACTTAATATGCAGAGGAATGGAGAGTTTGCTAAAACTTTATATACCTTAACACAAATATTAATCACTATAATTCAAAATTATGCATAATATTTGATTCAAAATAATACAAAAATTGTTAACTAAATAAATGACTTTGTATGAGTAAAACTAAAAGTATTTAGTGGCAAAATCAAAGTCTTTATAGAAACTATTTTGCTAAATTTTCAAGAAAAGCAATGTGATTATGTAATTGCCTGAGTAATCAAATAAAGTAAAAAAATTGAATGATTCTTTAATATTTGACTAAATATTATATATTCATATATATATATATATGTATTTTTTGGTTTTTGGGCCATACCAGGTGACGCTCAGGTATTACTCCTGGCTATGAGCTCAGAAGTTGCTCCTGGCTTGGGGGACCACATGGGACACCGGGGGATTAAACTGCGGTCCATCCTAGGCTAGCGCTGGCAAGGCAGACACCTTACCTCTAGCGCCACTATATTCATATTTTCAAGAACATTAATAATGATGATGAGATAGTGATTATTCTACAAGCTTTTAATTAAAGATTTTGGGGATTTTTTTTTACTATCTCAAGTACATGGAGTATCATGCCCAAAGACTAATAAAATACATAAAGTCACAATATACAATACAATAATAAAGCAAAAGGGCTGAGTGATAATACGGTGGCAAGAGCACTTGTCCTGCAAGTCATTGACCCATATTTAAATCTCAACACCACCAAGGTCTTTCGAGGAGTCACTACAGGGTCACTCACAGGAATGATCCCTGAATTTAGAGCCAAGAGTGAGCCTTGAGCACCACTGGTGTGGCCCCAAAACAAAACAAAATAACAAAACAAAACAAAACAAAACAAAAAGACAAAATTTAAATCTTACCTGTTCAAACTTTTGTTCATCTGGATAAGATTATCTAATTCTTCGCTTTTGAAAGAGAAATAAAAATCTTATATCAATTCAAGTCCACAGTCAAAGGTCAGAAGGTCTTAAAACAATTATTTCCAAGTTCTCTGAAATATACATTCTGCTTAGGTCATCTACATCTTAAAAATCTGTTTACAGTTGCATGGTAGTCACTGTATATATATGCCACAGATTCTTTATTTAGTTATCAGTAAACTTAATTGGTTCCATATCATTTTTATTGTAAATAGCTCTGAAGTGGATTTAAGTATGCATGCATATTTTGATTCTTTTTGTTTAGTTTTGTCTTTTGTTATTTGGACGGTGGCACTCCCAGAGTAAGCTCAGGTTTACTCTTGACTATATGCTCAGGGATCATTTCTGGTGGTGGTTGGGGGAACATAGTTGGGAGATGAAACTGGGATCAACTGTGTATGAGGCAAGTGCTTTAAGTCCTATACTATCTCTTGGCCCTGCATACATCTTTTATATTATTGTGCTCGTGCTCTTTGCATAGATATCTAGATGCTAATTTAATAATATAAGTGGTATTTTAATATTTTGAGAATTCTCAATACACGAGAAAAATACAGGAAAAGGAGAAGGAAAATGCTAGATATCCTCACTCATTTGTGGGATATAGAGAAGTAAACAAGGGAACGAACAAAGTAAAATGAAAACAAGCACTTCTGATAGCAGAACTGAGGTTACTGAAGAGGGAGAGTCACTGGATTGAGGGATATTGGTACAGTAGCGATGGCTATAGATGCCAATTTATATCTAAAAGTTGTGTGAAATGGGATCCTTAAAACATAAATTCTTATAAACTGTCATTTCAATTTATAAAAGGCTCTTCAAGGCTTCAGCAGCTCTTCTTTCAGGAATCTTTCCCAGTTCTCCAAAGTCCCCCAATTCAATGTCCTAATTTGGGGGAATCCTTTGAGCATTATCTTTTATGTTTTCTTTAAAAAATAATGTAAAATACAATCCTTAAATTTTTACCAAATAACCGTATTTTATAATACATCAATTATGTATGTAAACTATAATTTAATACATAAAATTATTATTGTATACTTATTACTACTCCTGATCCCTTCCTCACCTGTATAATTAAAATTCAGAACTTTTATATAATCTTCAGTGTTTTACACAGTTACCTTCATATTGTTTATGCTTACTGGAGTTGTTTTATTAAATTAATAAATCTATTGACCAAATATTATACTCTATGCTTATATGATGCATTTACACAAAGTTATTATTATTAAAACATTTATCATTGTCTGACTTCTTTCTTTAATTCTACTTCATTTCATTCCAAGTCAAATATATTTGCTGTTTCTATATTTGATTAATTTTAACTTCCCTTGGATGTGACCATTTATGTGAAACTCTGGATTCTGGACTGTACATTAAAACCACTAACTTAGTCCTCTCCCTAAAGAAGTCAATGTCAGTGGTTTTGTTTGTTCCTGTTTGCTCTTCCTAGCAAAGCAAAGAAAATATTTTCTTCTCAACATTTTTGTCTACTTTCTTTGCCTTATTTTATTGCCTTCCTTATCAGGTTTTCAACTCATAAGCCTGTGTACCCCGTATTCTTACTCTAGAATTACATGCTTTTCACACTTTCTTAATGTTCTACTTAAATAAATTTTAACGTTGAAGAAGGGTCATGATTTAGCAATTATACATTCATGTTCCCAAGTCAGGGCTACCTGGATTTTAGTACAGGATTCACCACCCACTAGTTGGAGACTGGGAGTGAGTCACACTTCTTGAGCCTCAATTTTCCATTTGTACAATACTAACTGTCCACCTTGGAATAAAATAAACAATGGAATGCAACATACTTGATGCAATGCCTTCAAATTCCTAACCTTGCATTTAATTTTGACTCTTTTTTTTTTTTTTTTTGGTTTTTGGTTTGTTTTGTTTTGGGGTCACACCCAGGTGGTGCTCCGGGGTTACTCCTGGTTATCTGCTCAGAAATAGCTCCTAGCAGGCACAGGGGACCATATGGGATGCCGGGATTTGAACCAACCACCTTAGGTCCTGGATTGGCTGCTTGCAAGGCAAACGCCGCTGTGCTATCTCTCCGGCCCCAATTTTGACTCTTAAAAGACAGTTTCAATTAATTTTTCCAGTTACCAAATGCTTGCCATATAAATTTTTAAGCTGCATTTAAAGATACTAAGATTTTGGCCCAAATTTAGAGGGGCAGAGTTATTGAGTCAATGAGAAGATTTGAAGATGCCCAGCACAACCTCTTTATTAGAATGACTTCTGGGACTGTACTCTTTAAAAACCTAAGAGCAAACAAAACAAAACAAACAAACAAACAAAACAAAAAACCCTAAGAGCACACCATATTAATAAGAAACACAAAGATTATATCTTTCAAGTAGTATTAAACATTCAGTGGCAGAATTGAAAACTGAGCATAAATGCGCAATAGAGAAGCTATTGACCTTGACAAAGATTAACATTTTAGCCTTGTGTAGGACAAACACTATTCAGTCTACTGACACAATGCCCTGTTGTTGTTTCATGCTTGAAATTCTACCTCCGGATTCAGAGGCTTTCCATTTGTCCATGTTTCCCGAAAGAGAACGAATCCTGTAAATTTTAGTCCTGATCTTTCTCACTGGTTCGTGTGAATCACAATAATAAGATAACCAAGACTTGGGGTTGCTTCTGTTATCACAGGCAAATTAGCATAAATCATGAGACGATACTCTGTTGTAAATTAAATAAAATGGACATTGTACTCTGAATAAAGAAGTTGAGCTCTTAAAATGACCTTAAAATGATGAAAGCTTTGGATATTTAGTTTCACCATTGCATTTGAAATAAATTAAATGTTCCTAATCAGATAGGCATAAACATTCATTTCCCAAAGGAGTGTTACAAAGAGCGGCTTGGATAAATAATGCTATTTCTAGTCTCTATGGATGGCTTGCAGTTATAGTGCTGGACTATATCAATACAACAGATATTTCCCCAGGGCCCTGTCAATGCAACTATTTCTCCCTGTGAAGGATGCATCTGGCTGTGGTTAGGTAGAAAGAACAGTCAAATTAAACTAACCACAGCTCTCATTGTGTTTATTTGATTAAGCCAAACTATAATTTCCCTACTGCAGTGTTCTTCTAGCACTCCATCAAGCATCCCAGTCACCCACCAAAAAGGTGTCCAATCTCTATTAAAGGTGAAATGTTACCTCAAACAAAAGTTAAAGTTAAAGATATAGACACTCAGAGAAAAATTAAAACAAATATTCAGGATAGTTTTTATGGCTTCTGTTTCATATTAGAGTTTCTATTTGTGTATAAATTTTTATAGAAGAGCTTAGCATCATTTGTTTCTTCTCAACACCTTTTATTTTAGTGTGGCTACAATCCTGAGAAATCAAATCCCATTCCTTTTAGAATTCCTAAATTTTTTAAGCAAGTGCATTTTTAACGAGCATGACATTTAAACTGTGAAGTGTTTAGATCTATGGGTTTCTCATTGGTCCTCATTATTTTTCATAAAAGTCTATTATTTAAATATCTTCTATGCAGACATGCAATGAATAAGAAAAATGCTTTCTATGAAAGATCCAATAAATTATATAAAAGAAGAGATATGAAACAATATCAAATAAGATTAGTTGCTATAAAATATGAATAGGGGTCCTAATAGCTTAAGGAGGCAGAGGGCGCCTCTTGCTAGGTCCTTCAGGAATCCAACAGAGAATATGATATTTGATCTGGATCTTAAAAAATAAGTAGGGAGGAATTGTGATCATGGTCTTGGGACTAGAAAAAACTGTCATTTGAGTGGCAGAATGCAATACAAGGAAGTAACTTAATTTGGTTTTGAATGTAGAGTACATATAAAGGCAAACTTATGAAAGTTCTGCAACCCATTTGGGCCAGAATAGCAAGGGTTTTGAATAATATTTCATACATAATTAATGGACATTTAAAAGTTAGTGCAGTGATTATTTCAATATATTCTCAGGAAGAACACTCACACTGCCATCTAGATAAATAGTATGGGGGGGAGGGGTAGGTAATTTGCCTTGTACCCAGCTAACCTGGATTCAGTTTCAAGAACCACATCTGTTTCCATGAGCCCCACCAGTAGTGATCACTTAGCAAAGAGTCAAGATTATCTCCTGAACATCATTGGTTGTGGCCCAAGAATGACAAAAGAAAAGAAAATTCAGGCTGTGATTGGAAATAAAAGATGAGAGGTTATAATACATAAATCTGAATAATCTACCTATAATGAATGGAAATATATACATACAACTAGATATACAAATGTATACATATGCATATACATATATGTATATAAATGCATTCTATAATATAAATATCTGATACTACACTGAGGAGATGGAAGAATTGAGAATGATCCCAGAAAGGAGAGCTGGTAAAAATGAGAGGAAAAAGGGCAAGAAATAGCACATTTGAGAAGGAAGAAGGAGCCTTCTAAAGGAGGAAGCTGAATGGAGCATTTGACAGGTAGAAATATATAGACCAGCACAAAATTAAAAAAATGGTCAAAGCCATGAAAAGCAGAGGTCACAGGAATGAGTAGTCACCACAAGAGGAAGCAAAGGAAGTCAGTACCTATGAATGTTGGCTCACACTAATCGAGAGAATCTGCTTCTGTCTATTTTTACAGTTACCTAGAATGAGCACTGGAATTTCGTTCCTATTGGGAACTTATAAAGTATTCTAGTCCAGCCTTTTTGATACATATAGAGAAGAAAAGAGCAAATTCAACAGCTCTGATATCTTACCCTTTGTCAGTTTTCTGCAGTGAAGTGGCCACTTTGACAATGTTCTCAAGGTCCTGACTCCTTCAAGGAGGAAAAATACACATCAGACAATGGAGAAACTCATTTTTTTATCCTTTCAGTGCATTTTATTATAGCTATTCATGATATGTCACACACACACACACACACACACACACACACACACACACACACACACACACACTGTCATTCTACCTGGGTATTGGCTCTGCCATCTAGTGCTTATTGAAATAACAACAGCTTCTTCTTAGGAGAAAACTTAGTTACTCTCATGTTTTATGCCATAGAATGAAAAACACAAATATAATTATATATTGTAATATATGTATACATTATAAAATAATATATTTATTGTTGTGTATGTAAATATTTTGGGGGATTACTATGTTGCTCACCCTAATCTGATTAGTTGATTGTGCCCTACCCTAGGGTGTGACCTGGCATTCTGCCCCCACCCTAGGGTAGGACCTGATTCTGCTTCCACCATTGGTTGGTATCTGATCCCACCATTGGGTGGGACCTGACTCTGGACTATAAGAGCAAGGGTCTGTGGAAGGCGAGGGCTTTTTGCTGGCTGGAACTGAATCTGAGTCTTTGGACTTCAGTTTTGTCCATCCGAATAAAGCAAATATTTCCACGAGCCTGATTGTCTGCGAGCTGTTTACCCGCCGTTTCACCTCAGAACCGTGGGCTAGACAGGGTGGCAGACGCGTGCTCCGAGCTGGAAGAAAAGGGCCTCATTCTCCATCCCTCCATCAGTCAACCTCTTCAGGGGCTGACCTGCTACATTTATATTATGCTTTCAGTAGTATACATTGTGTTTAAGTACATGTCTATCTGTGCTAAAATTAGTTGTTATAAAATATGCATATATACATGTTGAAGTACATATAAGCACATACATATATTATATTTAAGAAATAAAAATGAAGTTAAGTGCACAAGTAAACACAGTATGTATTCAGAAGTTTTTCTACCAGAACCCAGAGTCAGTAAGCAACATCTGGATCATGAATTAGTCCCTCACATGAAAGGAATGGTTTCTATTGAGATTTTCAAAGGGAAAGAAAGTAAAATTTTAAAATGTATTGTATGTTATACAATAGTGTTTAAGTTGATAGCCTTGACATAAAATATTACTGTATATAACACCACCATGTCCCCCACTATTGTACTTATCTTTAGGACAGATGGGATAACTGACACACAGTCAGCAGGGCCCACACCGGTCTCCCTAGCTCAAGAAAAGTAATAACTGAGAAAGGACTTCTATTTGTAAGCAATGCCTCAGAGATTGTTAGAGTCCATGAAGAATTCTGTACTCAGACAAAATTGGGAACAGCTCCTGGCTTTTGGATATATACATATATATATATATATATATATATGTACATATATATAAAAGCATACTGAAGGTTCTGCAAGGTCTTGTTACAGAGAAATCTAGTTGTGTTTTCCAAATATGCTGAACTGTTAACCTCTTATAACTCAAAAATGGGAAATACTGAGATAATCTTGTAACTTAAGTTATGAGGTTCTATCTAATTCTCCACAAAAGCAAGATAACCTGTGTGATGAATGACTCAAACTGGGATTCTTTCTGAGAGTAGAAAACATTAAAAATAAAAAAGAAGGACTTGGGAGATGCTGAGGGCTGGAACTAATGCTGTGCACTGTGTCTGACCCTTAGGTATGCATGGCTTGGTCCCCAGCTCCTCTGGGCCTGAGGAGCACTGCCTCTTTAGATTCAAACTGGGTCATTTCCAATCTCTGAGCACAGCTTGGGAGATTCTCTCCCTCACTAAATAACAAAAATGAGAAATGCATGTAGGTTTTGAACATTGAAAGCTGTTACTGTCTAACAAAAAAGTTTACTCAAAGCTGGTTTATCAGAATGGCTTAAGTTGCATGTTTATCTTTAAGGATACCAGAAAGATAATAAGTGTCATATCACACATTTGGTCAATCTCAGTTTGATCTCTGATATCCTGGGCCCTAGAAGGCCCCAAACATCATAGGTGACTCTAGTGAGCCTTAATGCCACAGACCTTTACTAGCAACACAAACTGGGGGTTCGAGCAGTGAAATGCTAAACAATTTGTACAAGTATTGCTGGGAGGGGCCCCCATCCTCCCAAGAACTGTTTAGGAGTACCTACTTCCAAACAAAACAAACAAAAACATGGCAAGTGTAGTATTATGCCAATTTTACTATAATGAATCAAATTTGAAAATAGCAGCTTCAAAATCTAATTTTAAAACACCTAGCTTTTGGTTTTGTTTTGTTTTGTTTTTTGGCCACTCCCAGTGATGATCAGGTGATACTCAGGTGATACTCCTGGCTATGAACTCAGAAATTGCTCCTGCCTTGGGGGACCATATGGGACACTGGGGTGTCAAAACACTGTCGATCCCAGGCTAGCACAAGCAAGGCAGACACCTTACCACTCCGCACCACCGCTCTGGCCCCATAAAACACCTAGCTTTTTAAAAAGTAAAATCAAGAACTGTCAACAATCAATACCAAACTCAATGGAATGTGCAAATCAATAAGAAAAAAATCAAGACCGGCTTGGGGATGTTATCCAAAGGCATCAACACAACTTGTAATTTTTTCTTGTAGGTATAAATGATGGAATTTTGTATATCCAAGTCTGACAAAAGTGTTTGCAGAACAAGTATTTCCCTGTCTTAAGGAGGTTATTCTTATTCAGTTATTCATGTGCAAATGATTTTGATTGTTTTCTTTATAAATGCTTAGAGACAATAAATAAATTCTGTAGAAACATCTATAAAACATTTGCTAGTCAATACATAGAAGTTAACTGAAAAACTTAGTTTGTTATTTTTTTAATGTTGAGTGTTGTAACAAAACATACTTTGTAATTCCTGCCATTTCATAGATATAGATCATCATACCTTATAGTTCTTTCTGCAGATCTATTGGTCTCTGTATATACACCTGGTTTGGGTGGACATATCTGTCTGTATTTTAAAAGTTAAACATAATATTTGTTACATAAGAAAACACTTTCTGTTAAATTTAAATTTCTAAGAAAGTATTTATACTCAAAGATAAGTGTCTTGAATATATAGTGTTACTTGACAGAAAAAAAATTATACATTCACTCAATAGATTGACTTGAAATGATCATTCTGAATTTATCATTGAACATATCATTCTGCTTTATTTTTTATTTATTTGTTTGTTTGGGGTCTTTTTGGGCAAAAACCTGGAGGCACTCAATGATTACTCCTGATTCTGTGCTCAGAAATCACTCTTGACAGGTTCAGAGTCCATATGGGAGGCTGGGGATTGAGCCTAGGTCAGTCGCATGCAAGATAAATACCCTACCTGCTGTGCTACAACCCCTCATATTTTATTTTAAATTCTAGAGTTTTATACACCATCCATTTAAATATACTTTGACCATAAATATTTTCATGTTCATTTAGATTATCCAGTGATAAATAAATGCATATATACTTACCTCTAGATATAATAATACAATATTTAAAAAATAATAATAATCATGGACCAGAGTCATAGAACAGTAGGGAGAATGTTTACCTTGTTCGAGGCAGACCCTGTCACCCCACCCTGGGCAAAATGTTAATTTTACCTGGTCAGACCTTCCCACATCTGGGAGGGTTCTTTGGAAAGTAACAAAAGGATTGCTTTAGGGATGTAAAGGGGATTGAGAGAGATTCAGGAAGAAGCTGCTGGAGAGGTTGGCAGGATGGAGAGATGGCAGATTCAAGTTTAAGTACTGGGCAGCTATGGAGCCTGCTTAAAAGGTTACGATAGAAGCCACACATGTGGCCTATGATTAATAAAGCTTCATTTCTCCTAAAATCTGACTGCCTGTTGTTCATTTCCTCGATGCCACTCTGATCACACAGATCTGCAGACTAGTGGCCCAGGCCAGCAGAGAAAGGCCTCACCTCCATCTATCACCACCCACGACCATCCAGGACTCAGTAATTAATATGTATTTCTACAGCCCAAAATTAATTCTTAGCAATTCTCTTTGGTACCCTGAGTTTACCAGGAGTAATCTCTGAATTCAAATCCTTAAATAAATTCTGAATAATGCCAGGTATGGTCCCAAAACAAACAAAACCGAAACATAAAAAATCTTGTTTGTTACGAGTAATTAATAGTATTTTTCTTAAATCTTTATTCTGTTAAATGCAATGCAGAAAAAATACTTGATCGGATATAATGGGGAATAATTTATATACTTAGTGATACCACCACTCTGAGATAACTACACTGAATTGAGTTTATAAGGATTTTCAATGTTAGGAGGCTCTGTCATAGCATAAGGCTTTGCACTCATCTTTTGCTAAGTATCTTACTGACCTATTTATACATTCTCGCTTGTACTCAAGAAACTATTTTCAACTATTTTTGTACCCCTGGGGACATGTGTTAATCACAGAAGAAACACTTCCTTCTCATATTCTTTTATTAAAATTATCTTTCTGTGATTAAAGCAATCAGGACTTAAAACAAGCAAGCTGTTCTAATTTAATTTTTAATATCATTAGAGGAAGAAAAATTAGAGTAGTAAATGAATTAAATTCATTTTATAAAATATTGCTTCTTTTAGTCCACACAAACTCACTGATTTTTGTCATCTAATTTCAGATAAAAATTTAGGCGATTCTAAATCCAATTTAATTTAGTCACCCCCCCCCCTTAGAGAAACTATTTGAGTTCATTTTTTTGTTTGTTTGTGGGCCACTCTCAATGGCACTCAGGGGTTATTCCTGGCTTTCCACTCAGAAATTGCACCTGGCAGGCTCGGGGGACCATATTGAATTCTGGGAAATGAACTCAGCTTGGCCGAATGCAAGGCAAATGCTCTACCAGCTATGCTATCACTTTGGTCCCTAAATTTAGAAATTTTTAAGGATTATAAGAATAAAGGAAAAGTAGCTCATAATAAGAACCTTAAGGAGTTATTTTTAGGGGCTGGTGAGGTGGCGCTAGAGGTAAAGTGTCTGCCTTGCAAGCGCTAGCCAAGGAAGGACCACGGTTCGATCCCCTGGCATCCCATATGATCCCCCCAAGCCAGGGGCAATTTCTGAGCATTTAGCCAGGAGTAACCCCTGAGCATCAAATGGGTGTGGTCCCCCCAAAAAGAAGTTATTTTTAAAAGCAAAATTAATAATCTTTTATTGAAAAAAGTATAAACCTTACTGATTTATTTTAGTTAATTAAGTGAAATCTTTTCTTGATGGAGCCAGAGTAATAGCACAGTGAATAGAATTGAATAGAATGTTTGCCTTGCACAAAGGAAGCTGACTGAACCAGGGAAGTTTTGTTACAAAAAAATTAAGACCTTGATTACTGAAGGCTGATTACAACAACAGTGATGGAACAGAACTCCTAGAACTGTAAAGAAAAACTCTTTCTAGCCTTCACCCTATGACCTACCCAAATAACAAGATCTCCAGCTACAGAGGAGGGATGTCATCACCCACATCCGAGTGGAAAGTTTTCTGGCACCATAGAAAGACCTTGAGGTGTGTAAATGAGTGAGTACAGAGCTGTGTAGTTGTTCCCATGGCAGTATGATTCAAGGGCAAAGAAACCCTGTATCTCTTAGGCCAAGGGAACTCCCATTCTAATTTCTCCAATACTTACCATGCCTATGCAAAAAAGAAGAAGAAAGAAGAAGAAAAGAAGAGGAGGAGGAGAAGAGGAGGAGGAGAAGAAAAGAAGAGGAGGAGGAGGAAGAAGGAAGAAGAAGCAGAAGAAGGAAAAAGAAGCAGAAGCAGAAGAAGCAGAAGAAGAAGAAGAAGAAGAAGAAGAAGAAGAAGAAGAAGAAGAAGAAGAAGAAGAAGAAGAAGAAGAAGAAGAAGAAGAAGAAGAAGAAGAAGAAGAAGAAAGAAGAGGAGGAAGAGGAGGAGAAGAAGGAGAAGAGAAGAAGAAAAAGAAGAAGGAGGAGGAGAAGGAGGAGAAGAAGAAGGAGAAGAGAAAAAGAAAAAGAAGAAGGAGGAGGAGGAAGAAGAAGGAGGAGGAGAAGAAGGAGGAGGAGGAGGAGAAGGAGAAGAAGAAGAAGAAGAAGAAGAAGAAGAAGAAGAAGAAGAAGAGGAGGAGGAGGAGGAGGAGGAGGAGGAGAAGGAGGAGGAAGAGGAAGAAAACACAACCCACACACAACCCTTTTTTAAGAAGTTGCTGGTCTGGCTTTTTATTGTTTGTTTATTTCTTCATAGCTGATGGTTTTGGTTTTTTGGTTTATTCTTTTTTTATTCTTTTTGTACTTTTGTTACTCCCTTATTGTTTTTTGTTTTTGTTTTGTTTTGTTACCTTTTTCTTCTTTTTTCCCTTTCTTCTTCTAAATGGATATTTACAACACCTAGACGACTCCTCCCATATTTTTTCTTAAATCTCCAATAGAGCCACATTACTGGAATCACCTTGATCAGCCTCATAATTGGAGGGGGAAATAATGGATGATACCAAGACCAGACAGTCAGATTTTCATTTGGTGGAAATAAAAAATGATCAGACTTAAATACTAAATCCAAAGTCAATGACAACAGAATTGATACCCAATCTACAAGTTGTACAAGTGGAGTATAGTTCCACTAGCATTATGGGGAGTAAAGGAGGTAGATGTGGAATACATGCTGGGAACAGTGGTGGAGGGAGGATAACACTAGTGAATGGAATGCCCCTCAATCATTATCAGTATGTGCCTTAAATATTACTGGGAACATTTTTGTAATTCACTTTGACCACAATAAAAATTAAAAAAAAAATTTAAGACCTTGGGGCCAGAGCAATAGCACAGCAGTAGGGTGTATTCCTTGCATGCTGCTGATGCAGACACACCCTGGTTCAATTCCAGACATCTCATATGGTTCCCCGAGCCTGCCAGGAGAAATTTCTGAATGCAGAGCCAGGAGTAACCCCTGAGCGCAGCTGGGTGTGTCCCAAAATCCACCCCCCCCCAAATTAAGACTGTGTGTGTTTGTGTGTAACTCAAGAGGAGACTGAATTCCTAAATACAGTACTGCATGGTTTTCTTTCTCATTAGTACTTTCTAGCTAGTTTCCTTCTTACTGAAGAATATTTCCAGAATTACTTCCATCCTGTCAAATATACCAACAACACATACACACACACACACACACACACACACACAAATTATGAAGGAACTAAAGGCAGACAGTTTGAAAAAGTTCATGCAATCTTCATTGAGAAGCTTCCTTTTTTTAAAATTTCTTTTGTTTTGGGAGGACACATGCAGCCCTGCTCAGTGCTTATTCGTGGCTCTGCACCCAGGATCACTACTGGAGGTGTTCCGAGAACCATATCTGATGCTGGGTTTTGAACCTGGTTGGCAAGGAACTTGGAAAGTGTCCTACTTTTATTATTGCTTCAGCCTCTGAGATATATTTAAAATTTCATCATCATCAACAACATAATAATAATGGAAATGTAAACTGTAAGACGTCAAAAAATGATTTGAGATTACTAAGGACTTTAACAAAGACATCCCTAAGAATATTTTTTTAATCTGAGTTTATATTTATTTTGTATTTTCTAAGTATTTTTATTGAAGAGTGATGGAGATTCAAAATAAAAAAGCAAGTTTGTCGTTCATTTCTTGATTTAGAGACAACTTAATTAGCACATCTGTCAATATTTATGCAGTTTTGTAATAAATGACAAATTTCTTAGCTAAAATAAGACTAAAGAATAGCCTAGGTATATTTCTGACCAAAGTGGAAATTGGATCAATAACACAAATTTCAGGTATATCTTTCATCGAAAAATATAGCTATTAAAAGAAACTTGGGAGTTTTTCAATATGATTTATATTTATAGTATGTGCAATATATATTGAATGGATCTATAAATTTATATTTGAAAAGAGAATCTTTATTATATCAGCTTCTAAAATTTAATTATAAAAAATATGACCAAGAAATACTTCTTGGATATGAAAATTATTTGGTTTCTATCCTGAACGGTATGGTATATAAAGGTATATTTACATAAAGTAGGTATTAGTCATAAATATTCAAAAGCTAGCTTTAATATGCATTTTGTTGGAAAATAAAATTAGAACAGCTTTACACATTCTTTTTTTTTACTGAATGTGCATATACAATATACCCATGGTTTGTACACATTACCATCCATTTGCTTTCCTATCTGTTGAACCTCTTCATTTTGGCAAGAAACTTGAAATGACAGATCTTACCTATTATCCCTTCTCAGCACGTGAGGAGATGAAATAGGAGAACTGGGCTTTGGAGGTATTGAGGTGTGAACAGTTGGTTCCCTTATAAAACAGAAAATAGCAGTTCATTTCACCATGGAAACATGGTAAATTTTAGCATCTATTAACCAAATGCATTTAATTACCTATTTGAAAATAGCTCAGGCTTCTTAGAGCCTCTTTTCATGAGTACCTGAAAGGTCAGAATATAAGGAGCACTAAACTTTTTCAAGCATCTATTTAAATTACAGGTATTCAAAAAGGTTATTGAATCAGGTCTTGGAAACACTGCTGTTCTCTTTAACTGTAGTTAAAATAGATTCAGTTTTAAAATGGTTTAATATTTTTCTAGAATACCCTAGCTCAAGTATATTCTAGTAGGGTTCTGATTTTAAAAGGCCACACCTCTAGATAATTGAGATAGAATTTTACAAATGGCAGAAGCCTAGTTCATGAAGGAACTTGAAAAACTGCATATACTATTCTCAGTATGATCATGATAGTGGAAGTTAAAACCTTACCAGGGGGAGACATTAGCTCAGAAGACAGAACTAGTTCCTCTTGCCCAAGTTTGCCAATTGTGTGAAGGACTTTCATTTGGAACACAGTGATTACAAATATGCTTTCTTAGTTCTACATACTTATGCCACAACATGGCAGGAAAAGGGATATCTTACAGCTAAAAGTTTGATATTGTTTTTATTTAATAAACATTTGTGGTAGTTTGTTTTGTTTGTTTGTTTTTGGTTTTGGGGTCACACCTGGCAGTGCTCAGGGCTTACTCCTGGCTCTATGCTCAGAAATCGCTCCTGGCAGACTCGGGGGACCACATGGGATGCCGGGATTCGAATCACCATCCTTCTGCATGCAATGCAAATGCCCTACCTCTATTCTATCTCTCCGGACCCATTTGTGGTAGTTTTATATGTACCAGGTACTCTAGAAAGTGGATCATTTTTCCTTTCTCAAATGGCTGCCATAGTAACAGATCTATGAACTGATGGTACAAAGAGCTATGAAGAAAAGGGAGATTGGGTGACTATAGAGGGCACAAATAGAGCATAAGATGTCTGGCAAGGGAAATTTTGACAGCATAGCATTCTTTGGTAAACTGGTAAATGCAGTTTTGATGAAACAATGTTGAAAAAAAGATGATGGGAGTGAAAACAGGAAAAATGGGATGCCAGAATATAGATATAATCCCTTCCTTTAAGCTAGTTCACAGTCAACAAAGAAAGGATAAGTGGGTATTTCCATTGAAGGTTAATTGACATTGTTATTCTCTTGTCATATTTAGTTGCGAAATGGACAGAGAAGAGACAAGAGTGCTGGATTTAGCTAATTTTATTCAGTGAGAGTAACAAAAAAAATGAAGGCCAAGGAAGGGAGGGAAAGCACAGAAATTATTACAATGAGGAATTATAATATTCCAGATGAATTTTTGAGGGTACATGAGACAATGAGGGATGAAAAAATGGAAATAAAAAGGAAAAATAAATTGGAAAATCAATGATTTTTTTTAATTCAATAGAGCTGAGGAATTTCAGGAACCAATGACTGGAGGAAATGAGTAGAATAAATGAAAATTAGAAGTCAGAGTGTAAATTTTTAAGTGGAAATTGAATTACACATGGTTATTTACAAGGAGGAGATTCATGAATGACTGTGAGTAAAGGACAAGTCCAGTGGGGAGAAGATCAAGGAGATGACAGGAAAGATCTTGTACATGAATCTGAGGTGGGAGGAGAATTTTGAGAGAAAGTTCACCTGATGAAGTGAGGAAAAGCTTCTTGAGTCCTACATTTTTGTATCTATGAGACCTCTGAGTGATTCCAGTGAGGAAATGGCTTCAAAGAAAATGAAATGTTTTGAGAAAGAAGGAATATAAATTGGTAGATAGTGACCATCTAAAATGAACAAGACCCATCCTCTTCCTTCAGTTCCTGGGAAAATGGAGAACCGGTGAGAGCAGCCTTTCTGGGTCACTAATAGGGATCTCTAGAAAAACTCAACAAAGAGAAATCTTCAGAAAAGAGAACAGTTGGAAATTTTGATGGCAATGGATCACATATAAAGGGAGGCACTAAGATGATTTGAGAGGTCAGAATGGCATTAAATTGGATGAGTTTCAGCAATGCACAAAGCTCCAGAGAGATCAATCGCTTGGGAATACTGGCCACTCGACAGGGCATTTTGTGCATATAACATCTCTACAAAAGACATTGGAAAACTGAAAATAAGCAAGAAAATGATACAAGATACAAAAGGATAATAAAATGGAACCTTACAAATGGGATTCTGGAGATGAGCTAGTGCAAGATTTTTGCTTATGCCAGAAACACAACAAGGAAGAGCAAAATTTCTTCCAGGTTCAAATGATCAGGGTGAATATTAGCTGGTGTGTGTCTAGAAGGCATCTAAGTACATAATAAAAAGATGGTGTAGAGAGCAGCGAGGTGTGCGAGAGGGAGGAAAAAGACTCAAAGAATGAACGTGCTGTTGCGAAGACCAATATGCAGAGGTGCATATTATTTCAAAGGGTGATGCTTTTACACCCCAGCTGAGCTGGAGCCAGGAAATGCCACATTGACTCCAATTCACCTCAAAAGAGCTTTCATTTGCATGTCTGCAATGACAGCCACAGATGACAGGACTCAAGCCCATGGGGGCAATGAGAGAACTCATTCATACTGTGCCAGGAGCTCCATGTGATGCCAAGTAAGGGAATTAAAATGCAAGAGTGAGACAGGAAGCTGTGGTCCCAGAATATTTTGAAGAGAAGGAAACAAGACATACTCATGTGGATGGATTCTATTTGATCATCACTTGGAGAAGTAGTGTTCAAGTTTAGCTAAATCAACCCAGGCTCTCCCCTCTGTCCTTGTCTCAATCCCAGATCTTTCCAGAATCCCTGCAACCAAATTACAACCACTAGGTTATAATTATAAAGAATAACTTTTAAAAATAAAAAGTAATTTCAAGAGAACAAATGAAATCTGGCAGATAGTAATCCAAAGGCTGATTGAAATAACTAAAACCAACTTTTTTTTATGTTGCTGCAAAGATCATTTCTTTTTATTATGACTTTTTAGGCTAGTTTGGCTATGAGAATTCTGTACAAGACTGATTTTGGGAAGGACATTTCTATTACTGGAGCACAGGTCTAAGTAGAAACAAGAATAAATATTTGACTCCAGGATTCAGTGTGAGTTGCATTTTTCACTTTCTTGTTTGTTTTTTACTTTCACATTTAACAAAAAGAAGTTTTATTTCACAGTGGCAAAAGAGATAGAACTTGTGTTCTTTGAGATCAATAAGATGCCAATTTTGCCATTCAATTAGCCCGTGGAGAATGTATTTTTGCTATTCTTTTTCAGTGAGTCCAAATGATGAGTAATTTATCTTGAATTACATCAATAAAAGTGACTTGGCTAGGGCTTTACTTTGATTATTTTGATGCAAATCTCTTTTTTATTCAGCCTCAAGATTATACCATCTCAAATCAACACTCCCGTAATGAAATGTTAGTAACAATATATTGTTACTATTATTTCTATCACTATTATTGTAATGTATTGTTAAAATTATTTTCTTGCCCAAAAATGGAGTCATGAGATCAACAAGCACTTCTTCCATGACAACTGCAACTATAAGGTTCTTGGACTAACACCAACACACAATTTATTTTTAAATCTGTGGTAAATTGAACTCCGTTAAATTGAAAAATCTTTTGCTCGGTAATATACTTTAACAAGAAGAAACCCATATTACACTGGAGAAGCCATGTTGTAAATCACATACCTAACATAAAAAGTATAAATAAAACATGCTTTTATTTTCTAAATTAGTTTTTTGTTAATTATTTACCCATGATGGGGCTCTCAAGTAATCCTCACAGCTTTGGGAGTCTGTCTTGGTGATAGTCAGGTACACTAGGCTAAAAGACGCAATTTAAAGGCCTGTGGGCATGGAATATTTCAAGCCTTCTGGCATTGGGGACCCCAACATGAGGGCCTCCAGGAAATACCCTGTAGTGTTCATAGTCCATATGGTGTCAGAGTTTGAGTTTCTGGCACATGAAAAGCATATGATCCTAATACTGAACTATCTCCCTGGGCCCTGAACATATTTTCTAAAAATCTTTCAAAACACATAAGTATACAAGAGGCCAATTATAAAATGGAAATTATGTAAACAACTATTCCACCAAACAAGAGATACACATATTAAAAAAAACATATAAAAGAAGTTCAATATCACCAGTCTATGGAGAAACACAAATGAAATAATCACAATGAGGTTCCCCACATATTTTGAGAATAGCTAAATATATATATACATATATATGTATATATATACATATACATACATATATATATGTGTATATATATATATATATATATATATATTTGGTTTTTGGGCCACACCCAGTGGTGCTCAGGGTTTACTCCTGGCTGTCTGCTCAGAAATAGCTCCTGGCAGGCACGGGGGACCATATGGGACACCGGGATTCGAACCAACCACCTTTGGACCTGGATAGGCTGCTTGCAAGGCAAACGCCGCTGTGGTATCTCTCCGGGCCCAGCTAAAATATATTTTATCTGATAAAACTGAGTCATGTCAAGGAAGTTAGGCAACTTAAATGCTCAAAACCTGTCAGTGAGAATGTGAACACTGGTAGCTTCTTACAAAGTTAAATGTATGCATAACATACGAGTAATTCTGCTTGTAGGCAAAGATTCAAGAAAAATGAATTTATAAGTTCACATAGATGGAAATCTAGATGTGTGCAATTAAATAATACTTAGAAACAACATCTAGTCTTTCAGGTAGGTGGATAAATGTAATATGTACCTCCAGCCAATGAAATATTATTCAGCAACGAAAAATTACATATCATTGACACATGCACATTAGTGTATATTACATAAATACATCTAGAGAAAGAAGCCAAGTTGGAAAAGTTATATTGAGTATAGTCAGATCTGCATATGCTTGAAAGGAAAGAGAGGTGAGAGAACAAAGAAATATCGTAGCCTATTCTACAAGTATACAGGTAGGCTTTGCCCCCCACTATCTGCTATCTGCCCAGGCTCAGAGAAGTACTGTCTTTTGCCATAGCGTTGTTTTTATTTGCCTGTCATCCCCATTGAACCACACTCAGAACTCCCAACCTCCTAAGTTTTCTTTTTGCCAAGCCATTTTCTCTCCTCGAAGTCCAAATCACCATTTTCACAGAATGCACCAATTCTGTCATTTTTTGCAGAACAGAAGCCTGATTTACACATTTCAAACTATGATTTTAATTAGAAGAGCCCACGCCATAATCTGTCAGAGTCGAAAATTTTAAGTAAGGTAAAATTTAAATTTGCATTATTTTAGTTATAATTAAATTTTTTTTTTGGTGAGTTAGGCCACACCAGCTCTGCTTGGATCTTGCTCCTGGATGTGTGCTCAAACTCCCTCCTGGTGGTAATCAGTGAAACATATGTTGAGCCAGAACTGAACCCAGATCTGCTCTGTATAAGGCAAGTTTAACCCATGTATCTTTCTGGCCCTAGGATAATATTCTCAATGGTTTGTTTTGTTTGGGTTATACCCTGAAATTCTCAGAGCTTACTTTTAGCTCTGTAACTCAAGGATCACCTGATGGTGCTCAAGGAAACATATGTGGCGCTGGAGATTTAACCAAGTGAGCTTGCATGCAAGGCAAAACCTTAACTAGCTCCTGTCCTATTTCTCTTGTCCTTAGGAAATATTTGTTTACAATACCAGTTGATTAACTTTTAGATAATATTATGAAAACAGTTAAATAGTTTCAAAAAGCAAAGCCCCAAAATAAATAAATAAAATAAACATTCCTCTAACTGTTTGTTTTGCTTTGGCTTACTTTGGTTATTTATTTATTTTTAAGAGGAGCCACACTTAGTAGTTGTAGGATCTTAGAACAACTTCAGAGAGAGAGAGGAAGAGGAGGAACAATCATGTGCTGGGGATGAAACTTAGGGCAGAGGCAATGGGGTTCTGAGAAAGAGAGGGGTAGTGAGAATTTAAAAGTAGGAGAGAAGAAAATATTCTTTTATTTGTTGTTTGAACATGAGTTACTTAGATCTAGTGTTAGGAGGCCAAGGCCTGCCTCTGGTAACCTCATAAGGCTAAGAAAATAGCAAGTAAGTCACTACTAAACATTAAAACCCTCATTTCCAAATTCTGAATTAACGCTACTTGAAGACACTTTTCAAGAATAATAAACCTGAACAGATTAATTATATTAATTATTGTCAATGCTCACACTGGGTATTCTAAGCACTCAGGTAATTTAAAAATTATTGTCCTTTGACATCTTACTGAGAGTCTTTAATTTACACAGATTCTATCAATAGAAAAAAAAGATGTTTAAAGAAAATATAATTGATTTAAAAAAATAACTGTGTAAGATATTGTTACCAATAGAGTTTAAAAAATAGTGCAGCATAATTAGAAAGGTTACATTTTCCCATTTATAGTTACAGACAGAAAAAATATAACTGTAGTGCAAGGTTGCCATGGCAACTTATTTCTGAATCAGGATTTCCCCCACCCCTTTCAATTCTGCCAATCAGCAAACTAAAAGTTAAAAACCACTGAAGGAGAAGAGTCGAAAAAACACCGGTGGATAATTATGAAAGTACCTATCAAGTACTAAATGATTGCTTTCAGTTATATAAGAATTCTCTTCATTATGTTTGAAAATGATTTGACACACAAAAAACATTCAAGCAGTGTGTGTGTGTGTGTGTGTGTGTGTGTGTGTGTGTGTGTCTGTGTGTGTGTGTGTTTTGGCACTGATGTATTCACCATTGACCCAGGATCATTATTAATTGGTAGCATCCGAGCAAACCATTTTGTCTGCTCAGCAACTGTGGTTTTTGAAAGGGCATGTAGGCATAGGGACTGATGTGTCAACAAGAATTTTATCATTAAGATCAAAAGTAATATGTGGAGAGAGGTTTCTGAGAACAAAAGAAGGTGGGAACCAGAAACAGAGAAGCAGTTATCAAATCCTCCAGAAACTTAAGCCAGATGAGTAGATTTTTAAGATTGCCTATGAATTTCTATGCGACTATTTTCTGTTCAGTGTAGTTTGGTTTTGGTTTAGTTTGCTCAGACTCCTGACCCCTTGTTCAGAGATTACTTTTGGAAAGACTCGAGGGATTATAAAGGTGCTGGGATTGAATGTATGATTGCCACATGCAAGGCAAATACCCACTGCACTGTCTCTCTAGCTTCAGGAGGTAATTTTTTGAGATGAAAGAAGTTTGAACATAGAAAGAAGAGAAGAACTAGTGAAGCAGGGTTTTAGTCAGAGAACCAGGAGAACACATAAAAAGTGTATGAAGAACAGGGATCATAATGATAAATTTTATTCATTAATTTATTTTTGCATATGGGCTATACTCAGTGGTGTTGTAGTGCCAGAATCATTCAATACAGTAGTTAATCCTGTGCTGTTGGGTATCAGAAATATGTAATAAGAGGTTTTAGGATTCAATTCATGGCTGCATATGTACTCTACCACTTGGCCAGACCCCTAATCCTATTTTGTTTGGTTTTGATTAAATTGAAAAAAAATGATGGATTGTGATAATATTTCATAGAATTTCAGAGGAAATAATCTAATGACTTACATCATTCCCAGACCCCATATGATCCCCTGAGCTCTCCAGGGTTTATCCCTGAGATTATGGCCAGGAATAACCCTGAGCACTGCTTGGCATGCACCAAAACAAAGTAAATTAATTCTAAAAATCAGTATACTGGTTGTTTTCCTTCTTATTATAAAAAGATAGAAGAGGTAAAAGAACACTTGTCATTTTAGAAATTTATCGGGAAAATATTTTTTTTTGTATGGATATTCCTGGAAGAATGAAAATGGAGAGGTCAGAGTGATCGATTAAAGGACAGAGCATATGATTTGCATGCTGTATCCCCATATTCGGTCTCCAACACCACATGATCCCTTGAGCACTCCTGGGAGGAAGCCCAAAGGACAGTGCTTGGAGTATCACACAAGCATTTTGGACGAGGCTCAAAAACAAAAGGAAAGACCAAATAGTCCAGAAATATCACTCCAAAGCATTTCAGGACTGGAAAACACTGATTCGAAAGGGCATTTTCACCCCTGGGTGCACAGCAGTCTTTATTTACAATAACCTGAACTTGCCATCAACCAGATGGTACTGACAAGACTGAGGAAAGCTGCTCTTCTATTACAAAGGTAGCAAGTGTTTTGAGAACAAATGGATGGAACTTGAAATGATTATGTTAAGTGCAATAAATTGGGAATTGAAAGATTTCTTTTTTGTCTTGTTTGTTTTCATTTGTTCTGGGCCCACACCTAGCTCCAGGAATCTAAGAAAGTCACAAGTAAAGCAAATGCTGATGCTCGAGTGGCTCATAACCACTGGTCTCAGGGAGGAGAAATTAGATCATTTAACCCTATGTAGAATATAAGTAAAGTAAATAAACTTGCAAAGACCAATACAGTTGATGCCTAGACTTGGTAAAAAAAAAAACTGCTTATGAATGAGAAAGCAGGTGAGGGTCAGAGCAAGGGGGAAAAGCGTTCTTTTGATCATAACATGGAAAGTGGTCAAGCTTTAATACTCACATGGAAGTGTAAAGGTATACCACAGAAATTCTACAGCATAGTGAATCAATGAGTTTTTTAAAAAAAGAAAAACCTTGTTATTAAGTCACCATTATATACAAAGTTATTTATAACTGGGTTTTAGACATAAAATAGATGGAACTGGAAGTAAGACAATAATTTTTTTTTAAAGTTTCATCAACTTCAAAATTTTAAAAACTATGTTTTGTTTTCACTAATTGTTTTGTTTCACTAATTGTTTGGGTTTCTCTTTCTATTTTTTCCTTTTTTCTTATATTTTAGTACCAAAATATTAGGCTGCTACTACTGAGTCAGCCAGATATATGGGTGCAAAGTAAGGAGAAGAGCAAGAGAAAATGAACAGCAGAAGGAGGAGGAATATACACAACACTATATACAACACTATCACTAGTTTTCTTTTTTTTTTTCATTCTTTTTTGATTGTTTGTTTTTTGGGCCACATCGTGTGATGCTCAGGGGTTACTCCTGGCTCTGCTCAGGGGTTACTCCTGGCTCTGCAATCAGAAATCACTCCAAGCCAAGGGAACCAGAGGGAATATGAGGGGGATAGAACCGCTGTCTGTCCAAGGTAAGTCGCATGCACACTAGCTTTCAATCTCAGTATAACTTAACTAAATTTTTTTCATATCAGATAAATCATAAAAGGAACAACTGAAAATAACTGAAAAATGGGGAGAGACTTTGTTTATTTGTTCTTTTTGGTTTGGGCGCTGTGCCCAGAGCTAAACATTGGTTACTTCTGGTTCTGCACTCAGGTTCATATCTGGCTGTGCTGAGCTATTGGACCAGGCATGCAAGGCAAGTGCCCTACTCACTGTAATCTTGGTATGAATCCAAGATAGGGAGATTCTTGATGTCAAAGTTTACAGAGAAATTATGGAGGAGGGGTGGAGAGAGAGGGCAGGTGGAGAAACCCACAATTTTGTGTTGAATGGTGTCTGAAGTTGTCTGTTGTAGTTGTTTGTTTTGTTTTTTAACACGTTGAATGGACAGACATGCAGACATGTAGGGGAAAATAAAATTTCCAGGAAATATTCAGTGATTAAAAATCAAAGATTCATATCCTATAGAACAGAAAAATAAAAGAGAATGCAAAATTGTTTTTAAAGTGGGGAGGAGAAAACTGAGAAGGAGCTTGTGAAAGTGAAGGCTGAAGAAGAAAAGGCATGAGCATACAGTGATTAAATAGAGTTAAAATTCACAATCTCTTCTTTTGTCTTTTTTTTTGACCTATTTTCATTTTCTTTAGGTTCTTTGGTGGACAAAGATTTTTTTGATGCCTTTGCTTCCTTTTATCACTTAATAATTGCTTCTATTTTTCAGCTTTTCATAAAAAGGCTGCTTCTCAGTCCTGGGAATGCATTGGCATTAAAGGTGAGAACCAGAAGCCATACTTTGGGCTGGTCCAAAGAAAAGCTCTTTAGAAATCAAAGGCATCGCTATATTGTTATTGTTCTCCGTCCCCTGAAAACTTGGCAGGACTTTAGCTCTGATTCTCAAAGAGAAGCCTTGCATTTTAGCTATTAGATTAACAATCTGTGCCTCTAAAAAAGGAATGCATATCTAAATTGATCAACCTCGTTCAGTAAACCTCTCTTTTCCTTGGTTCTAGTGCTATGGATATGTGCCAGGAATCAGAAATAGGAGCAGTGTATCTCATTTTATTTTTCCATCTGAATCACATCCAGAAATGCATAAATTGTGAGGGCTTGTTGCCAAACACTGTCAATTCTGTGCAGAGATCCACAAGCTTTCAATAAATTGAAATCACAAGATGTGAACTCATGAATAATCCTCTTATATTTTTACACTCTATAATGACACTTTACATTAATATTAGAATTAATGAATAGAGGACAAAAATAAGGGGTTATTCTGAGAACAAATAATAAATATTTCTATCTACCTAGTATTGTCCAACAGGATATAATTGAACAAATCTTACAATGCCTGGGAACAATAATAACTAACAAAACCTTATCTTCCCACACTTAGCTCTCTGAAAGATGTCACCCATAAGAAATATTCAATAGCAGCTTGTGGAAAAGAAGGTTTTAAACTAGAAATATAATCCACACTTGACAATTTGCATGATTGGGAGAAGGCTAAAAGAGAAAGCATTTTCACATGTGAACTAAATGCCAAATGTCAAAAGTAACCTAACAAAATGGTATAATTCCAAGCTGTGATAGTTTAATATATCTAATCATTTCATATGCACTAAGAAATATAGTAAACATATGTTTATATAAATGCAACAGGGATGGAAAAAAACAATTAGATACTTTGTCTCTTGCTCATCTAAATTTTATTTATGTTTTTATAGAGCTCACCTGTTATAATATATTAAATAGAGTATTTTCACATGCTCTCATCATCTTCAAATAAAGATACATTAAAGTCTACACAGCAGATATGGCATTAGAAAGTAAAACAATCTGCTGTTAAACAAGCACACAATTTCATAATACTCTCCATTTTAATTGATGATTTGGGAAAACAGGTCTCAGTATTTCGCATGGACATATTTGGTGTAGATAGTCTAAGAATTCATGATAGGAAAAAAATGGTGAAGTTCCTAAAGCAAAAGCAAAGTCATTCCACTCTTCTTCAGATATTAGAGATGACTTAGACAATTCCACACTCATATCTGTCTCTTTGAAGGTTAGTGTGCAGTATCTGTGTTTCAGTTACTAATTTATCACAAATCCCTTGAACAATATCTAGCACACAGACATCTCTTATTAAATATTTTAACATTGAAATTGGTGTTGTCCTTTAACAGAAATTGTAGGACAAGGTTTCCTCCCTATGTCCTATGATTTTAGTTACTCTTATTTTCAAGGGGAAAAAAGGATCAAACATCCATCTACTAAAGTTTGCAAGGTATCTTCCACCACATATATACCCATCTAGGCATCTAGGTCTACCCCATCCTGGAAGAAACTGAACTAGGAACCCACATTGGATCCCTTCCTGGTGTGCCTCCTATCCAGAGTGAACTTTAGAATGAGATCTTATTTTGGAAAGAGTCATTACAGAGTTAATTTGTTGGAATAATATCAAAAAGAAGTATAAAAAGGTCCCTTAACCAAAGGGCTAAAAGAGCAAATCTGCACAAAGACAAACACGCAGGAAGAATGCTATGTGAGGGAAGAAGAGACTTGGGGTGCTATTCATCCAAAACAAATTAGGAAATGCCAAATAATGCCTGGAAACAATCAGAAGCTAGGGCAGAGTGTGAGACAGATCACACAGTCCTCAGACAGAGCTGATGCTGCTGACATCTTGATCTTGGATTTCTAGCTTCTGGAACTGTTAGATAACAAATTTCTGTTAAGCTACTCAGTCTGTCGTGTGTGTGTGTGTGTGTGTGTGTGTGTGTGTGTGTGTGTGTGTGTGTGTTCTTTGTCAATGGATACAATGGATACAGCTACCTACTGACTCCTCACAAAGAATCTGATTTCCTACCAGGGACATGCACAGAGATGACATCATTCCCATTGGGCACTGTCTTATTTAGCACTCAGAGTTCACAAAATTGCCTCCAAATTATTCTACAATTATACGTTGTCAATATCTGACACATTCTTCCATCACATTGTACAGCAATCACCATTTCCCTTACCTTCTGCTTGTTCCTGGGCTGGGGGCAGCATGATAACCTGGAGGGGGCGGTGGAAACCAGGACTGTCTGTTAAGAAATGACATTAGTTATATATGTGGTATTCAAAGGCCTGATTCCACCTGTACATCTGTCAATAATTTGAAGTGGAAATTAATTTGATGGTTAAAAAGGCAAAGCAATGACTTCTTTACATGGCTTTGAAAATAAAATGAAAATGATTTCACACATGCAATAGGGAGTGTCTGTCCTATATTTCAGACTATTTAATTTCCAAAGTAAACTTGCAAACTCCACTTCCTCTGACACTAAAAAATGTGAATTTTTTAAAAATCTGGAGGAAATCCCAAAATAATTCAGAAAATAATATCATTTATTAAGTCTTCATAGTAGGTTCATGGGATGTTTATCATCACTGTAACCTCCTTTTCTCTCCTTACATCTTCACATATCTAAAATATTTTATAACGAAAGTAACAATCTTACTCTCTCCTCAAAATCTAATCTAAGAACAATAAGACAGGAAACTGATAAATATGAATACAAAATTATTCATAAGTATCACAGCACTATTTATCTTATATAAATGTACATGTGTAGATAAATATAAATAAGTAGAATGAAAGAAGTCTTCACATTACCAGAGAATCATTTTAATTTATATAAATAACTAAGTTCTTAGATAGCTAAGTTATTACAGAGATCTTACTATTAAAGCTTACTATGAAGATATGCAAAGAAGAGTGACAAAAAAAAAAAGACTGGGATAAGGAGGACAAAAGAACTGGCTTAAATTTCCTAAAGCAGGTTTATTCTTTGGGATACCAGTGGACTGTAAATTAAAACAGTTTGTAACACCCTGTAAGTTGCTGCCCATGACCACATTGCAAATATAACTCTTAGAGCTGGCTTCAATGGTCCTAAGTGATGCTTAATCTATATGAGACTGAACAAACTGATCTTAGATTTCCCAAACTGAAAAGTCTATTTCTAAAAGACAATGAGTGAGGGTAGAAAAGAATCCTAAACTTGGGGACCAAGGGAAAGATGATCACATTTTTTTTTTTTTTTGGTTTTTGGGCCACACCATGTGATGCTCAGAAGTTACTTCTAGCTATGTGCTCAGAAATCGCTCCTGGCTTGGGGGACCATATGGGACACCAGGGGACCAAACCATGGTTCGTCCTAGATTAACATGTGCAAGGCAGATGCCCTACCACTTGTGCCACCACTCCAGCCCCACATTTTCTTAACTACAACCACAATTCCAACTCTGGCAGAAACATGCATTTCTCTCCAGGAGAAAGGCAGCAGCTCTATGGCAGTCAATTGGCCCATCTATAAACATTGGGTGTCTACCCTCTACTCTACTCCAGGATCCTAGAGACAAGAAAATGAAGAAGTTCAAAAGGCCCTAAGCTTTATCAATGCCTTTTTTTTTCTTGTATCTCCTTGTATTTCCTTCAGCATACAAAATTTGCTTCTGCCATCACATTCTACCTCATGAAGAATTTTCTGCCTCCACAAGTCTAGTTCCTCTCCTAGACCTACTAGGCAAATGAAACTTAGAGTCACACAGACAATGAATAAAGTCACCATTTGGGTCCTGACTATATGGAAAAAGGGTCAGATTAATCTACAGTGTAAGGAAGGTGGCTGGGATGCAGGCTGGCTTCAGGAACATTGCAAGTACTGTCTGTAGCTGCAGGCACTGTTGGAAAGTAACACATTCCTTTAGTAAGACTATGTCGGGGGCCAGCGAGGTGGCGTTAGAGGCAAGGTGTCTGCCTTGCAAGCGCTAGCCAAGGAAGGACCACGGTTCGATCCCCCGGCGTCCCATATGGTCCCTCCAAGCCAGGGGCAATTTCTGAGCGCTTAGCCAGGAGTAACCCCTGAGCATCAAACGGGTGTGGCCAAAAAAAAAAGACTATGTCAAAAGTGCTACCACAGGTAGCTTTCTTATCAGAGTTCCATCATGGAAAGTATTACCTAGGCCAGAGTTTCCCAAATGAAAAAGATATAGCTGGGGTGTGATGTGGTATTGCTGGAATGAATGATCTAAGATGCAACATGACACTTTCAATCTGGAGATGCTTCTAATTTCTTATTTATCTAAAGAAGGTAGGTTTCCTGGGAAATGCTAAGTGATTTTTTTTTCTGTAAAGGGCAGATAAGTCTGGGAACTTTTGAGCAAAGATCATAGATTTGGAAAGAAAACTGGAGACAGGGGAGAAGTGAAGTTCAAGAACAGCTAAATCCAGGAGGTGCTGGGTCCCTACGATAAAAAAAAAAAAAGAAAAAAAAAAAACAAAACAAAACAGTGAGCCACTCCTACCTCTTTTTCTTTACTGGAGTTGTTGCAGAGGTAGAAGCTGGGATTGTAGTGGTGACTGCACTGAAGGAAACTGTAGGTTGCCTGTTTGATCACAACAATAAAAATATCACATTTCTGGGTGTTTGTCAATCTTTCCAGCCCACCTTATGATCAACTCATCTTCTTGCAAGTTCTCTCTATTCACTGCAAAATGTTTGAAAAGACAGAACAAAAGGCATTTCTTCCTTAGTTTACCTATTTTATAAATGACCAAACTTTTACCTAAATAATTACAACTAAAGTATTATTCCCCATTTAAATTTTTTTTTATTTCTCCCTCCCCTTTGCTATTGCTGTTATAACTGAGTATGGGGGCAGAGAAAATCAATCATTACACGCATGTACAAACTACAGTTGTGGTCTTCACACACACTTGGATGCAGTGTATCAGAGACCACACACTTTATAGTAGTGCCACAGATTCTAAGAAGACACTGATAATTGCAGAGTACCTGGGGTAGTGACAGGGATTGAACCCATGGCCCTTAACTTTCAAGGAAGGCATCTACCTACTAGCTAAATCTCTGGAACCTAAAACCAAAAGTATTAAGCAATAGAAGGTGTATTTTAAGTGCAAATTAATCAATAATTAAACCTGGCGTGCCATGAAGTAATGTAGATATGTGATATAGATATATAGATAGATATGTGATATGTAACAAACAATAGAATTATAAGGCAGTTTTTTCTGTATTAAATATTAGCTTTGGGAGATATTATAAATTCACATTTATTTATTTATTTTGGTTTATGGGTCACACCCGGCAGCACTCACGGGTTACTCCTGGATTTACTCTCAGAAGTTGCTCCTGACAGACTTGGGGGACCATATGAAATGCCGGGGATCAAACCCTGGTCCATCCTGGATCATCCGCATGCAAAGAAAATGCCCTATGGCTGTGCTAGCACTCCAGCTCCAAATCGCATCATTTTATAAGCTAGGTGCTAGGTGTTTTGGGAGATAAGTGAAATGTAGGAGAGATGAGACAATTTGCCATAGGAATAGGGAAAAATAAAATTATTTCGTGGGGGAGAGACAAAAGAATATAGATTGTTTTTATAAAATGAATTATTTTTCATTCAGTGCTCGGTTATAGCAGAGGTTGGCAATCATTTTCTGTTGAAGTCTGATAGTCACCCTTCATAATTTTTACAAACTAGCGGATTGTACTATTTGGTTTGACTGATAGCTGTACTACTACAAAATGTCCGCCAGATGGCAGTATAGCCAATCCGAGGCATTATTGAACACATACAAAGAAATTCTCTTTAACCTTAAATATAACTACTGTTAAAAAAAGTACATACTGTGTGGTGTTTTATATCCCAGTGGTTTGGCTTTTTCTAAAAGTGGGCGTCTGGCAGTCAAGTATCATACTGTTCCATTGCCACCAAAAGGAAGGGTTTTACTTCACTGGATGTTGCTTTGTCAAACACATATAAAAGTAATGGCAGTACCACTAGTCTTTCAAACATGCTTTGAAATTGTTCATGGTCTGTATAGTTATGCATTATTTCAAAGTATACATGAGGAAACTGTAAATAAAGACTAATCAAAGAATAAAAGAATACTACATCAGTAAAAAAAATGTACATACGTTTTTGTTGTTTCTGGTGATCTAAATGTAGACAAGCTTCTGTTAAGAAAAAAATAAAAAGTTTAAACAGCAACACAAATGAATACTTTCTTCTATTTGCAATTGCTCTATGAATTTAAAATTATTATGTTAGAGGTTATTTAAAAGAGGGGGGAAAAGAAGGAACTTGTATAAACTTGATACAGTGCCTTTATGACCTTCTTTATGTTAGACTATATCATTGCAAAATATTTACTAGATCAAATTATTACAAAGTTTGTTAGACCCACTTGTTATAACCATCCTATAAGGAAGATGAATATACCCACTAAAACTTTGCGATTCAAATTCCAATCAGGGATATGAAATCTAAATATCACTGTTGCAAGAATTTACTTGTTGTTTTGTTTTGTTCTAGGACCACTTTCATGGTGCTCAGGAAAGCATGCAGTGCCAGGGGTAACCTTAAACTCCCACAAGCACAGGCAAATCATATACTTTGGCTTTTTGAGTCATCACTGTAACTCCCAAGAATTTTTTATTTCTCATATGACCTTGTTTTTATTCTGTCTTAAATTTGAATATATTTTCATCAGAAAATTCGGTATCATATGCACGGAATGTTTTTGTTAAGTTCATTCAATTTTGTTTTACTAATAATGCAAAAATTGTATCCATTTCATAATCTTTTTTTGCATTTTTTGCATAATCTCATCATCAAGATAACGTAAACAGAAACATAAATGTGGTCATGAGAATGCTCAGGAAGCAGTGAACTTATACATTTTTAAGTCAACCATCAAGACTTTATTATTTCTAACCATAATTGGGTTGAAAATTTTACCCCAGAATATTTGATTTAATAAAAAAAAGGGAGGAAAAGAATGAATGGAAAGATATCAAGTAGGATTAAACATAAGTAAGTAATGATTATAAGAATACCATACTTAAGCTTTTCCCAAAGTTAGTAGATACTGGTACCTATTAGTTAGTCGGTTATCCAAGGTATTGGCCTTATATGTTTTAACAGCATCATTTCTGTCTGAGATCCTTTATAAAGAAATAAGATAAAAGTCTGGATGAACATTGAGATTATTAAATTCCCTGTGGTCCTCTTTCTTTACAATAACTTTATTTTTATTTTTAAAAATAATCAATTTATTGAACAATGTGGTTACAAAAATGTTTGTAGTTGGGTTTCAGTCATCGAATGTACACCCCATTCACCAGAGCAACTTTCCTGCCACCAATGTTACCGATTTCCCTTCTCTCCTACCCCCTACCTATCTTCAGGACAGACATTCTATATCTCTCTCTCTCTCACTATCATTCATTACATAATAACTTTCCAATGTAGCTTTTGCTTAGAACAAAGAAATATTTCAGGAATCACATTTTAAAAATATTTATAATCTAAAAAAACTTCTAACAAATATATTTATGTAGCCATTTTGATATTGATAAGAATTTTTTAGCTTCTTGTTCATTTATAAATATGCACTGTTGAGGCTTATCATATAATATAATATTAACTTAATATGGTGTGCATAACAATATTCTTCATTTGTAGACACTTTGCAAAATGATCATCACAGTAAGTTTATTTATAAACAGGTTGTTTTTTTTAAGTTTATGTATTTTAATTAGTGTTGATGATCATTAAACACATAATTAATACATTATTTTTTACTTTTGTTAAAGTTATATAATTTTTATAATATATATCTACTAATATAGTCAATGATAGTATTTCCTGCATCAATAAAAGACATTGGTGGTAAAACTAAGTAATTTTAATGTTTTATGGTAAATATTGCTGCTTGCCAGATTCATTTTAATTTCCTTCTGAGCACACAGAAGAGAACATTTCTCCATGTTTGTTGTAGTCAAATTGGGACTATGTGACTGAGATATTAGGCAAAATCATTTGTCAAATGTCTTATGTGATTCTCTATGCCCTTTCCTCCCCTTCCACAATGACTTTGAGACCATAGATTTAAGATGGCAGCACTGGAACATGAAAAAGCAACTCAGGTCCTTAAGTCACTTCATGGAGAAAAACCAACAGATTCTACCTAGGGCAGGCAGTAACCTATTGTGCTAAATCATCGAGATTTGGGGTGAGAGTGGAAACATTCTAAGGCACTACCCTGTCAAGTTATTTTACATAAGGCTAATATATTTAACAGAGTTTAATGGCTATTGAGGTTTCAGTTCCTCTGATCTCAGGTCTCCCAAAGGTGCGTAGGTCTGGAAATATAAGCTTGTCTATCCCTCGTATCTGTAAACATAATTAGCAGATTATATATATAAAATCTCCCTGCTAGTTGTGGGATCTCAGTTGCCATTTCCGATGTTTCCTTTGCTCTTGCACACCAATAGAATATGACAGAGTTAGACTCAGGGAAATAAAATGTTAGCAAGACCCATCAATGATCCCATACTATGGTCTACTGAAACTTCCTCTAAACATTTACTCATCCCATCAACTATCTTTGTATGGTACAGGGATTCCTATAAAATATTCCTGTGAATAAATAAAACAAATTCATGTGGGACAAAGCAATTGTTATAAGTAAAAATTAACCCCATTTCTGGTATATGGATAAATAGAATAGTCAGTATAGGGTGCTGGCCTTACATAAGGCAGAGCAGGTTCAATCCCTAGCACCACGTATGGTCCCTGAAACCAGCCAAGAGTGAATTCTGAGTAAGCCCTGAGAATGAATGGGGGTGACCCAAACAATAAAACAAAGCAAAAAGAACCACGTATCAGATGTCATTTAAACATACTTAACTAAAATATTGGGTAAATTACTTTAATATGTTAAATTAATTAAATTAAATTAATATGTTTGGGGTCAACTCCAAACACAGTTTCTGTTTTATATGGAATATTATATGGAATAAATTGCCACAATAAATGTAGAATGCAAAAAAGGAAGGAAGGATGCAATACTACAATCTTCTATGCTCAAGATACAATTAACCATACAAGCAGGCACTGGAAAAAATCTTAAAATGCTTGTATAAATATCCATGTCCTGGGTGATCATCAGACCAAAGACTGAGCGACCAAGTCTCCGAGATATTACATTTAAATTGCTCTGCAGTAAACCACTCTAAATAGCCACAAACAAAACATCAGAAAATCCTGAATCTTAAATCTTGAATGTCTTTCTCTGAAGAATTGGAGTCTCCTAAAATACTACTTTTGACCACAACAGTAGGAAATAGTCCAATCTCCACAGTCTTTCTAGTTAGATCCAATGTTATACATTTATGCATAGTATGATTGTACTCAGCACTCCAAGATTATGCCACATGCTTACCTTTTTCTGTTGTTTTTTGTTTGTTTGTTCTGTTTTGAATTTTTGGTTTGGGGCCCATGCCCAATGGCACTCAGGAATTATCGTGGCTCTGCACTCAAAAATCACTTCTGGAAGGCTCTGGGGACCATATGGGATACCAGGAATCGAACCTGGGTTAGCTGAGTACAAGGCAAATGCCCTATCTGCTGGGCTATTGCTCCAGCCCCTGTTGGGTTTTGTGTGTGTGTGTGTGTGTGTGTGTGTGTGTGTGTGTGTGTGTGTGTGTGTGTGAATGTGTGTGTTTAATACAGAAGATAGTTTATTTTTTCTTAAAATAACACTGAAGTGATATTACATTATGACAAAAATTTATGAGTGATTATATAAAGTTATGTTAGGTGTATAACACCAAAAGTCAAGTGTATACTACATTTAAATCCATCTTCATAAAGCTGTCCCTTTTATTCCTCACTTCCTAGCTCTTCCATACTACTAGGCAGATGAGACTCCTATTCCTTTGCTAGATGAACTTTGCATCTCTCCTGGAAATTAAACTTCTACCACTTTGAGATAGGAAATTAGTTGTTTTAACAGTCTTAGAGACAGGAAATACCCAACCAAACACGATAAGAGGAAGTTACATACTTTATATACTTCTCAACAGAACACTAGAGGTCTCCCTAACTTAGGTTTTCCGAATCAGTCAAGACAGTCTGGGATTTGAGTAATGTCTACATAATACATGTTCTATCATTTGCTAATGTTTATCAGGAGGCATGATATTTTACCAAAAAATGTACAGTTTAAGGAGAATTATTAATTACTTTTACTATATTAAAAAGAAATATATTGGAGCCGGCGAGGTGGCGCTAGAGATAAATTGTCTGCCTTGCAAGCGCTAGCCAAGGAAAGATCACGATCGTGGTTCGATCCCCTGGCGTCCCATATGGTCCCCCCAAGCCAGGGGCGATTTCTGAGTGCTTAGCCAGGAGTAACCCCTGAGCATCAAACGGGTGTGGCCGGAAAAACAAAAAACAAACAAACAAAAAAAAAACAAAAAAAAGAAATATATTGTTTAAACGCACAATGCCCTCATCATATATTATTTGTTAGCCTTCCTCTTAACATTTTTTTACACCTGGTATTGGTGCTGCATTATGAAGTCTGACCCCTACCAATTAGAACTACTTTTCTTTAATAATCTCTTTTTTCTCTCCTTCCTATCTTTATCCAGGCTTAGAGAAATGTAGCTTATTGCTAGGAGGCAGGACTGCATGGGGAATGAACTAGCAGGCTACTTCTAAACACATCATCAAGTGGCCTCATTTTCTAGTGTATGAAATGAAAGACTGTGGGCTATATTGATGGGTCTGGATTTTGGCTTTGCATTAGCATATAACTTTATAAGTTTTAAATAGACCAGAAATGTTGCTCAATGGTATAGTCCTTGCCACTTCAGATAAACTAGTTAGAAATTGAGGTGTGGGGGCCGGAGAGATAGCATGGAGGTAAGGCATTTGCCTTGCATGCAGAAGGTCAGTGGTTTGAATCCCAGCATCCCATATGGTTCCCTGAGCCTGCTGGGGGTGATTTCTGAGCGTAAAGCCAGGAGTAGCCCCTGAGAACTGCCAGGTATGACCCAAAGAAATCAAAAAAAAAGAAAGAAAGAAAGAAAAGAAAAGAGAGAAAGAAAGAAAAGAAAGAAAGAAAAGAAAGAAAGAAAGAAAGAAAGAAAGAAAGAAAGAAAGAAAGAAAGAAAGAAAGAAAGAAAGAAAGAAAGAAAGAAAGAAAGAAAGAAAGAAAGAAAGAAAGAAAGAAAGAAAGAAAGAGAGAGAGAGAAAGAGAGAAAGAAAGAAAAAGGAAAGAAAGAAAAGAAAACGAGGGGCCGGCGCGGTGGCGCTAGAGGTAAGGTTCCTGTTTTGCCTGCGCTAGCCTAGGACGGATCACGGTTCCATCCCCCGGTGTCCCATATGGTCCCCCAAGCCAGGAGCGACTTCTGAGCACATAGCCAGGAGTAACCCCTGAGCGTCACCGGGTGTGGCCCCCCAAAAAAAAACAAAAACAAAAAAAGAAAAGAAAACGAAAGAAAGAAAGAAAGAAAGAAAGAAAGAAAGAAAGAAAGAAAGAAAGAAAGAAAGAAAGAAAGAAAGAAAGAAAGAAAGAAAGAAAGAAAGAAAGAAAGAAAGAAAGAAAGAAAGAAAGAAAGAAAGAAAGAAAGAAAGAAAGAAAGAAAGAAGAAAGAAAGAAAGAAAGAAAGAAAGAAAGAAAGAAAGAAAGAAAGAAAGAAAGAAAGAAAGAAAGAAAGAAAGAAAGAAAGAAAGAAAGAAAGAAAGAAAGAAAGAAAGAAAGAAAGAAGAAAGAGAAAGAAAAAAGAAATTGAGGTGTGAAGGAAGGTGGACCAATGATGTTTAAAAGCTCACCGATAGAGCAAGAGAGATAGAGGTAGGGCATTTATCTTGCAAGTAGTTGACCTGGGTTCGATTTTAGGCATCCTAGATGGTCCCGAGTTCATCCAGAAGTCATTCCTGAATGCATTGTCTGGAGTGACCCCTGAGCCTTTCCAGATATGTCATGAACCTTCACTTTCTATAAAAGCTCACCCACAGACGGGTGCTTGAACATAGTACTACTGAAGCTCAGTCATAATCAACTTTGTAACTGATTCTCGTGGTGATTCAATAAATTTAAAATATAAAATTTTAAAAAAATTAGTGGAAAAAATTAACAAAAGCTCACTTTCACTATGTTTTAATTTGCACCCAGTGCAGAAATGACAACTTGTTTGTCTGTGAGGTTGATTTAATCCATCCATTATCAGTGTTCTAAGGCTTTACACAAGCTTTCAGACATTCAATCTATAAAAGTTTAGTCTGTTGACTGCAATTTTTTGAAGCTTAGAGATTTCACTATAAAATTTGTTTCTAGAAATTAGATTTGGTACATTTAGGTAAGCAAACAAATCCAGAATAAATGGACATATATATACATATATATACATATATGTGTGTGTGTGTGTATATATATATATATATATATATATATATATATATATATATATATTGGTTTTTGGGTCACACCAGCAGCGCACAGAGGTTACTCCTGGATCTATGCCCAGAAATCTCTCCTGGCAGGCTCAGAGGACCATATGGGATGCCGGGATTCGAACCACCGAGCTTCTGTGTGCAAGGCAAACGCCTTACCTCCATGCTATCTTTCTGGTCCAGACAAAGGAATTTTGAGTCCTTTCTCCACACAGTGCCATGTAATAAAATTTTGTAATGTTCTTCTATATTTGTCATTTTTGTCAAGATTGATAGTTTCGGGCCCGGAGAGATAGCATAGCGGTGTTTGCCTTGCAAGCAGCCGATCCAGGACCAAAGGTGGTTGGTTCGAATCCCGGTGTTCCATATGGTCCCCTGTGCCTGCCAGGAGCTATTTCTGAGCAGACAGCCAGGAGTAACCCCTGAGCACTGCCAGGCGTGACCCAAAAACCAAAAAAAAAAAAAAAAAAGATTGATAGTTTCAAGAGAGGGACCAACTCCTTATGGAAACTAGTGCTGGTCTTTCTCCAAATCAGACGACTGGAGAACTATGAATGGTGCAGACAGATATACACATATTCAGTGTATCTGCTTAAAATTGGGCCAATGGTTTAGCTTCAGTACCTGTACTTTTTTGTTTTGTTATCTGAGCTATCCATGGCCTTAGGTATCATATCAATATTCGCTTTGCTTAATAAACATATTTTACCTTCTCAAATAAAATGAAAAGGTGATTTGTGGTGTTTGCACTTCAAACGAAAAAGGGTTTCTCCACAGAGAGGAGCCCTTTCCTCCTATATAAGAGAAAATTAACAACAGGCACAACATAATGGACTCTATTTTTATAAACTATATGGTGACACCTGTGCTAAAAGAATGACTTCACTTTCTATAGTAAAGAGCTGCTATCTTTATGCTAGAGCAGATAAAAGCTAGTACATGGTTCAGAGTTCTTTCATAAAGCAGTTTTGTAGACACTGCTCTTTCTCCATCATAAGAATGGAAAGAGCAAAAATTAGAATAAGAAATTTTAATCACAAAAAGCCTAGAATCTCTATGGCGGTGATGACAATTGGGCCACAAAAAGCAATAGTCAGGGCCTATTTCTGGTTCTGTGTTCAGAAGTAACCCCAGTGGTAGTTGGAGGGCATATGTGGTACAAGGGATCAACCTATGGTTGACTGCATACAAAGTTCTCTCACTTTAGCCCTCTTTTCCATCATAAATCAAGCAGTTTTAATAGAGCAGTCACTGTACCTGAAGACATTCCTTTGGAGATTTTCATTTCTAGGAAACTAATTCAATCAGACAAGATTTTGTGAGCTTCGCCAAAGGAAGCTTATTCCTAATATTATGCTTTATGATATGTTTTATAAGAAATACAATTTATATTTTCATTCTGGTTACATAATTCAAAAGGACCGTACCTATCCAAAGTGTCGTCAGATCTGTAACGGCTAATTGTGGCTTTTGGCTCATCATCCTCATGTTTGTTCCTATAGCATAAAAAAGAAAATATTTTGAAAAGTTAATGATTACAAAATATTTAGAATAGCTATCATATACTTGACAAATGCCTTTTCTTCATAGGTAGGAGAAATACATGTTAGAGAGAAAATGTAGACTTGGAAAATTCAAAATTTTCAAAGATTCATTTTAGATTAAATTAATTCTGAAAAATTTAATTTCTCCATGTTAATAAATACATTCTTCTCTGATTTCAATTATTTTCTTTTTTTTTGGTTTTTTTTTTTTTTTTTTGGTTTTTTGGACCACACCCATTTCATGCTCAGGGGTTACTCCTGGCTAAGCACTCAGAAATTACCCCTGGCTTGGGAAGACCATATGGGACGCCTATCGAACCGTGGTCCTTCCTTGGCTAGCGCTTGCAAGGCAGACACCTTACCTCTAGCGCCACCTCGCAGGCCCCTGATTTCAATTAATTTCAATGACATTGTAACATATTCAAATAGGAGCTATGGGTATGTAAAATATATCACACACATGCCTAGTAATTAATATTCATGTTATAATGTCCATGTTGCTGACTTTTACATACTAGAAATACAATTCCTTATAATAAGCTATGGATCTTTTGTAAACTCTTTACTAGTACATATGCCAACACAACAGCTAAATACAAACTGCTTTCTCTTAAATTCAGCACCGTGGACAGGGTTGAAAGAAGAGAATTTTCTTGTTGAAGGATGGGAGTAAACAAAAAAAAAAGAGAAAAATAGAAAATTCTAGGGCCGGAAAGATAGCATGGAGGTAAGGTATTTGCCTTGCATGCAGAAGGTCAGTGGTTTGAATCCCGGCATCCCACATGGTCCCCTGAGACTGCCAGGAGCGATTTCTAAGCTTAGAGCCAGGAGTAACCACTGAGCGCTGCCGGGTGTGACCCAAAAACAAAAACAAAAATAGAAAATTCTAGAAAGAAATACAAAGAAAATAGTGGGAGACAAAGAAGGAATGGAAGTGGGAAGAGTAGAACTGAGATAAAGGCCAAAAGCTGAGAAGGGAAATAATAAGAAAATAAATGGTCTAACCCCACCAAAAATAGGGAGAAGTGAACAGACAATTCCTCAAAGGAGAAATACAAATAGCCCAGAGGCACATGAAAAAAATGCTCCACATCACTAATTATCAGGGAGATGCAAATCAAAACAACAATGAGGTACCATCTCGCGCCACAAAGACTGGCACACATCACAAAAAATAAGAACAATTAGTGCTGGCGGGAATGTAGGGAGAAAGGAACTCTCATTCACTGCTGGTGGGAATGACATCTTGTTCAATCTTTATGGAAAACAATATAGAGATTTCTCAAAAAAAATGGAAATTGAGCCCCCATATGATCCAGCTATACCACTATTAGGGATATACCCTAGGAACACAAAAACACAACACAAAAAATGCCTTCTGCACACCTATATTCATTGCAGCACTATTTACAATAGACAGAATCTGGGAACAACCAAGATGCCTGACAATAAATGAGTGACTAAAGAAATTGTAGTACATATACACAATGGAATACTATGCAGCCATAAGAGATGAGGTCATGGAACTTTCCTATACATGGATGGACATGGAAACTATTATGCTGAGTGAAATAAGTCAGAGGGAGAGAGATAGACACAGAATAGTCTCACATCTATGGGTTTTAAGAAAAGTAAAAAAAAAACATTATTGTAATAATACACAGAGACAATAGAATAATGCAGGCAAGGGATGGGGAAGGAGGGAGATGGAGGGCATTGGTGGTGGAAATGTTACACTGGTGAAGCGGGTGTTCTTTTTTTATTTACATAACTGAAACCCAACTACAAACATGTTTGTAATTATTGTTCTTAAATAAAGATATAAAGAAAAGAAAAAAAGGGAGTGGGAAGAAGGTAAGATAACAATAGAAGTGCTTAGAGAAGGCCTAAGAGAACAAATAATGATCGTTGAGCAGTTAGTATAATACAACTAGGCTGATGAATAAGGCATATAAACCATTAATGCTTTATATAATCTTATATTACAGAAAAAGCAAGCTGTTTAGGGAATTTTATCACAATATACTGTGTTTACATATCATTACAACATGTGAAAACAATATGTGAATCGGATAAATCAAAGATCCCAACTCAGAAAAATATGAAACAAATACACATAAGATTTCATTTTTTTATAAATTTTTCTGTTTTTGTTTTTAGGCCACACCTGGGGTCACACACTCAGGGATCACACCTGGCTTTGCATTCAGAAACCATACCTGGCAGACTTGGGGGACCATAAGTGATGTCTGGGATTCAAATCCAGGTCAGCCACATGCAAGGAAAGTGCCTCCCCACTGCACTATTGTTCTGGCCCCTGGATGCTAAAATTTTTTATTAAGTAATTATTTTAAGATAAATTCTGATGATGATTAGGAAGTCATACATGTAATAACCACGAATGCTTCTCAAAGCATAGGGAAATTCTAAGTTGAGAACATTTATTTCCAGGTGTTAGTTAGAATGAAAGAAGGCTTCTGGGAAGAGTTGAGTGGGGTCTTAGAGAACAAACAGATGTGAACATTTTTCAGAGATTAAGATCCAGCTGTGGCAAGAGAAAGGTAAAGGAAAATATATCTGTAATTCCCCAGTTCTTAAGGAAATAATATGACCACCCTTTATGATGTGTGAATGCAAATTAGCACTATGAGCGATCTACCCCTGCTAGAAAGTAGTCCCTTCCTGGAGACCATTACTTTAAGACTTTTCTGAATTTGCTGGTTTCATTCTTCTAATGACCACAATAGGACACATCATAGTTGTGTTCATTTAATTTATTTCCAGCCTCTATCTTCCTCTAGGAAGCAAGTTCTCTGGAGGTAACGATTTTATTTTGTTCTTAGTTCTTAGGCCAGTGTCTGGTTCACAGTAAGAATCTCTACAGGTACCATTTGTGCTAGCAACATTATGTAACATGTTTAATTGGCCAGCAGTTCATATTCACACTTAAATTTCAGCTTCGCTTACAGGAAACTCACTACACATATTGCCACTGCTGCTGAAAGCACTTCTTTCCTTGCCTGTGCCCATCTCTCCTCCTTTCCTACCTCCAAAACTTTTCCTCTTTCTCCTTTAAATACATGAAGAAACCCAACTACAATCATTTTTGTAATCACAGTGTTTAAAATAAAGATATTAAAAATAAGTAAATAAATAGAAGAAAAAAATAAAAATATTCAAAAAATAGTAGTGCCAACACCAAAGATTAGATTCTAGGTGTTGTTTCCAAATTACTCACAAAGCCTTGTTGTCTTTGTCTTCTCTATTCCTATAGGATGCTGGGACCACCCCTCAACCCCACCACAGCAATAGAATTCTCAGTGGTAAATTTCAGCATACTAATTTATGGATCCATCTTTTTCCATGAATGAGAGTGCTCCTTAAGGTCAAAAGTCATGTGTTCTAGTCCTCTGTACTCCTAATACCTGGTAAAAGTCAGTACATAGCAGGGACTTCAAAGTAGTAGTGAGTAAACACCAAAGGGGATATAGCCCTAACCCTAACCTTAACCCAAAGCCTAACCCTGGGCACAGCTAGAAAAGGGCAAGAAAGTGTAAACTGGGCATTCATTTGAGGAAGTGAAAGGACAATAAAATCCACACTACCTTTTCATGAGGACGTATTTTGAGATATTAGCTACAGGACAAGGGAAAATTTCTTGGGCTTATTAGTTTTTATTACTGAAGATAAAACTCAATGTGATGATTAAGTCAAAATTCTGTGTTATAGGAAAGGTCTGAGAAACCAACATAGCTTGAAATGAAAATTAGATATTGAAGAACTAAACTCCTGTTATTCTAAAACACATTCAGAATTTGGATCATAGTTTTCTCTGTTACTCTTTAGACCATACATTTATTATTTAACAGTTCAAGAAAAAGCCAATAAAATAATGTTAGCAATTTCCATTAGTGGCTAAATTCAGATCACTGCTATGATTGGAGAAAAGAGAGCCATTTGAGAATAAGACTGTAATCTTCAAAATCATGAACGCCAATGAGAGGACACAAATAAGATTTCACCAAATCACAGAGCAGTCATTGAATGAACTAAGATTAGAACCAAGAAAACTAATGGGAGACTCTGGCATTGAGGACTTGTAAGATCCTTAGAACAAGTTATGAAGAAGTTACAGAAATTCAAAACTGAAAGTGCTTAAATAGACACAATTAAGGTGTTTATTTAACTTTTTAAAGCATACATCCTAAAAGAAAATTGCATTTTTTGACTAAATACCTCTGGGTGACAGATAAAGGCTACTGGGCCAGATTAAACGTGTCTGATACATAATTAGCTTCTTATGATGGGTGTGTTATTTGTATATGTGTGAGGATGAATCTGTTCCAGTAATAATATTATCTATTAGATCATTCCAGATTATATACATCATTGTGATTACTAATTTTATCTGAACTTTTCTATTAGATTGTCTTTGTTTACTTACTACTTTATCATCTAGTTATCTTTCACATTCATGCTTGAGTTTCTAAAAAAATATTTTGTGCCATAAAAAAATATTTTGTGCCTGGTATTGTTTCTGTAATTTTGAGCTTTTTTTTTTTTTCCTAAAATTTTCAAGATACCTTTTCTATGTTTCCTGTGGAAGCCCTTTTCTTTTCCCCATCCACATAGAAGGACTATGTAGCTCCATTGTGGGAAAGAGAATTCTACCTCTACAATCCAGAGCTCTGAAAGCATGAATCTGGTAAACCACAATTGCCTTATGGAAACCCTTGATGCTATCATATATTCTCCTCATGTGCTCAGAACATCAGGGAAAGCCTGAGGCTAACACCAGATATTTATCCTGTCTTGAACAAACCTTCTCTCAAAACTACTGTCTTTGTGTTTCTGCTAATGATGTAACTTGTCTGAAACACTCACCTGTCCAAGGCATCATGGGAATTATGCCGGTTGAGCACCACCCTGCCATAATTTTCATCTCTGTAGAGAAAAGACAATATTAAGTCATAGAAAAAAGTACCACAGAATTTGGTAAGCATTAAACAAGGGAGACAGGAAAAGCTTAATTTTTAGCAAAGTACATTCATTTTATTTCAGGCATTTATAAAACTCAATCATGTATTTTTTTAACCATTTACCAATTAAAAGAGCATGATGAGAAGAAATAAACTTGGTAGTACAAATGATTTATACTATAAGATTTGCAATGATTCAACAGTGAAATGACAGGGATTCCCCATGTTTGTTGTTGTTATCTTATCACAATACAGAAAAAACTGATTATCTTTTATTGTGTTTTTGTTTTGTTTTGTTTTGGGTCACACCCAGCAGCTTTTAGGTCTACTCCTGCAGGCTCAGGAGACCACATGAGATGCTGGGATTTGAACCACCATTCATCCTGGATTCACTGCATGCAAGGCAAACACCCTACTGCTATACTATCTCTCCATCCCATGATCATCTATTTTGTATATATTAGAAGAATAATTTTCTGCAAGAAATCAACTGTTTTCCATGAAAAAATTTGTTTCTGTCTAAACAAGCCCATCATTCCTGTACATTCTCATTTCATGGGCACGATTTATTTCCTTGAGAAAACATAGGGAAATTAATATTTGTGGTTAAGGAAGTTGATAATTCACAAGCAATTTAGAAAATTTTTGACCCATGAGAATACTAGTCATGTTTTTCTCTTAAAATAATTCAATGTGTTAAGCAAGAAGATAATTAATATCCAATTCAGAGATGAGCAAATTAATTGTGAGTTTTGTGGCTTTCCTAAAACCAAAACTAGAAAACAACACTATGATCTAGATATTATTTTTTTACAAATATCTACTTATTTTGTGTTAGAGTAATTGTACAGTGGATAGGGCACATGCCTTACACACAGCAGATCTGGGTTTGATTCCTAGCATCCCAAATGACTCCCCCAAGCACCATCAGGAATGATGCCTGAGAATGGAGCCAGGAGTAACCCCTGAGCTTTTCTGTGAGACTCAGGACAAGACAAAAAACAAACAAAAACCAAAACAAACAAACAAACAAAAACAGAAATTTACTTCTTCTGCTGATCAACCCGGTATTAGACCTTATTATATAAAATCTCAAGCCATGTCTTTCTTACTTTGTACTGCAGACCTGAATGTACAAGCAATTTTAAGGAAGTGTCAAAACATGTAGTAGAGTTTTTGACTGTAAGCCAAGGCAGAGTGAGCACCTGATTCTTTTTCATGTCAGTTGCACCAAACCTGTAATACCACATTTCTCCTGGTTTTGCTCCACTACATTACTCAACACTCTGGAAGCATTTATAACACTACTATAAGAGAGCTGTAGTAGAGAATTTAAAAGAAAGATGATCAGGGAAACTAAAACAATTCCAGAAAATATATAACCTTATATATCCTAAGAGAACTTTGACATCCCATCAAAATCTCTTAGACATCCAATCCTTGTATCTGACACCAAACACATCCATATCACAAAAAAGAATGATAACACAATATGCCAGAACTGAGTCAGTGGGATTTGGAAAAACAACCCAGTTAATTTCTCCTTCACTCATGCCATGCTGTCCAAGTTGACTTCTCCAAACTGTGTGTGTGTGTGTGTGTGTGTGTGTGTGTGTGTGTGTGTTTTGGGAGCCTCATTTAGAGACACTCAGTGGTCACTCCAGGCTCTATGCTCAGAAATTACTCTTGGCAGTATGGGGGACCATATGGGATGCTGGGGATGAACCTGAGTTGGCAGCATGCAAGGTAAACATCCTACATGCTGTGATATTGCTCTGGACCCTCACTGGTTTGTTTGTTTCTAAGAAGACATATTTGCCATCAAATCATTACCCCTACCAATAATAATTTGCTGTAGGCAATTCTATCTGCACCCATTCATTTGCAACCCCAAATTTATGACTTAAACTACAACATGCCACAAATATGGAAAAATAGGAGCTATATTAAGCTCTGACAGAAGCAGTAAATAACACTTCATGAAGGAAACTGTTGCTCAAGAGTAACCTCAAAAGTTAATATGGGTCTTCAAATATCTCTAGTGTTCCTTAAATATGCAAATTTAATATACAAATTATAAACTGTTCTAAGCAGGCTCCTCAAATAAGCATAGATAGACTGCTAGTCATAAATTTAGAGTAAGTATTCAGGAACACAGGATTTGCCAATTTTACTGCTAGTAAGATGATGCATTTGATCACTTTTTTGCTGTGGAAACTATTCAAAAATTGTAAAAAGAGCATTGTAAACATCTAGCAATATCCCTGGCCTTGATCCACTCAATGTCAGCATTATTTTCAGGTTTTGACAACCATATAGGTCTCCCAATGTTGCCAACATTCTCCAGGAAAATTGCTGCTGATTGAGAACCAGTTGTTTTTTTTGTTTTGGTTTGTTTATTTGTTTTGGAAAGATCAATAAATAGATCATGTTAACATCTCTATTCTATCAATGACAGTTAATTGTCTCATCTGAGACAAAATGATATTCCTACTTTATGCGATTGTTATGAGATTTATTGACATTTTATCTTTGTACATGTTTATACTTATTAAATGGTGTGTCAAGCTTAACACAAGAGGTAATATATCCATACATTAGTATTGCACTTAAACATAAATAAATGTAAATTTTTGCATTTGAAAAATGTATTTTTTTTTGGTTTTGGGGTCACCCCCGGCAGCGCTTAGGGTTTGCTCCTGGCTCTAAACTAAGAAATTGCTCCTGGCAATTTGGGGGACCATATGGGATGTCGAGATTCAAACCACTGTCCTTCTGCATGCAAGGCAAATGCCCTACCTCCATGCCATCTCTCCGGCCCTAGAAAAATGTATTTTATGTTTCTTGCATCTTATGGCTATTTGGAAGGGTATAACTGGCAGTACTCAGACCTTCTGACTCTGTGCTCAGGGATCACTACTGAAAGTGATTGGGATTCATATGTCATTTTGGATTTCAAATTTGGGCCAGCAATCCCAAATTGTTATCTCTGAACTATCTTTCTGGCCCCAACAAATATATTTTTATAAATCTGTCAACACTATAGTTATCTGCTTATGGTCACAGTTCACAGTTTTCAGATCTTTAAAATAAAGCTAGTAAAATCCATAATCAAAGCTGGAAAACTGTCTTAGCAGTGTTTTCCATTGCACTACTTTAACACCCTCTCAGTACCTCAAGGATTATGGCCAGCTGGAACTAAAATGAATTGAAATTTATCCATCTCACTGGTGCATATGGAAGCTTTAGATTACTATTAAATTAGTAGATTTAAAGTCATATTATTACATTTCTGTCCCAATGGACATGATCAAGATGCATCAGGCCCCTCCCATTTGTGGGATATATAATTTGTGGTGTAGTAATTTGAAATTGGAAAGTCATGCTTTGTTTTCAATTTGTCAAGTAAACACAAATGTCTCCTTTAGTTATAACTTTGAAACCAGGCATTTTCTCCCTATGACTCAGTGACACTGCTGAAAATGTGATATAATAAATTGGTACCAATTAAATCTTAGCAAAACTTAAGCCATGACATAAAACATTTTCTAAACAAAGTGCTCCATTTCCAGAGAGCCATTTGCTTCCCCAGCAGAATGGCTTCCTCAACTCAACCACCCACTCACCTTCTCTCTACTCCTTCCCTTTCTTCCTCAGGACGCTTCTTTATCCAGCTGTTATCCTGTAAGAAAGCCCTTCTTTTGCACAATTCCTGAAAATCCTGTTGCCTTGACGATATGGTCCTGTGAGTGGTACTCTTCATATCTAACAGTAGAACAATAAAAATTTGAGAGATGTGATTGCAAGGAGTTGAGTGTAGATTTGCTAACCTGGATATCTTGAGAGGCACCTTTGATTGGACAGCATTAATTTTCTCAGCTAGCAAGTTAGTACTGTTTCAGAGGAGGATATGCTGGCAAGAAAGAACATATCCCACACCCCATCATCAAAGATAACATATAAAACTTGTCAGGTGCCAACTGAAACTTCCAGTATAGCTTGTGAGGCCCTGTCTGGCAACAGGAACTTGAGATAAACCAAGCCTGGGTTTAGAAGGTTGGCCAAAAAAATTCTTTCAAAAGTACAAACTGCTCTTAAAGTAACTAATAAATAATAAATTCTGATGATTTCAACAATAAATTTATTTGATCTCATGAGAGTCACAATCACAAGAGTTCACCCATAATCTTATGAAATAAAGAAATCTAAATTTCAATCACATGAGTAAAAGTTTTTATCCTTACATTTTTCTTATTTTTTTAACTTTATTTATTTATTTATTGATTGATTGATTGGTTTCTGGGCAACACCCAGCAGTGCTCAGGGGTTACTCTTGGCTCTGCACACAGACATCTCCCTTGGCAGACTGGGGACCATATGGGATGCTGGGAATCGAGCTGGGTCCCTACCATGTCCCTTTTGGATCAGCCACATGCAAGGCAAATGCCCCACCACTGTGCCATCTCTCTGGCCCCATCTTACATTTTTCTTTTCTTTTTTGTTATCTCTCCCCTCTCTTTCCCTCCCTCCTTTCCTCTCTCTCTCTCCCTCACCTCCACACCACCCCCACCCCCTTACATTTTTCTTAAACCTATCTAAACCATGTTAATTAAGTTAGATAGTTACCATCTACGTACTCAATATCTATATAAAACAATTAAGATATATGTGTTGTTTTTCCAAGATTTTAAAGTGTTCTGAGTAAGGCAAGTTTTATTTCATTACCATTTCCTGTTGGAGGGGTTTTTCTTAAGGTAAAATTGGACATGCTGTCTTCAGGAATAACCTAAAAGACAAATGGGGATGGGAGAAACACAATAATGACAGTAAGATTTTGGAAATGACATTCAATGCTAACAAGACATATTTTTAATTCTTTAACAAAGTGGCATGATCTAGTGGAACAAATATATAAATAACATAAAGTTTCATCCAAGAACCTGAGAATCTGTCATAGCAATACAATGCACAGGAAAACACCCAGAGCACTGGTGACCCCAATTTATTATATAACAAGCAATTAACAGACTCAGGGCATCAATTAGTTTACTTTAAACATGAAATATTACCAAGCGCATACATTATTTCTCAAACTTAGCCAAGGGCTGGAGATAGAAAGGTAGGGGAGGTGAAAGTATGGTTAGGTGAAAGGAAGATAGGTGTGGCTTCCTCTCTACCTATGTGTAGAGTGCACTAAGGAAGATCCATCAATTCCTTCTCTAAGAAAGCCAAAGTAACTACAGGCCATTTTGATTAGAATGAAGGGAGTCAAAGGACTGGCCATGTGCAAGGCAAGTGCCTTACCTGCTTTACTATTTCTCCAGTACCCTCAACCCCTCTTTTGTTTTGGAAGGGGCTATTTTTAGTGGAGAGAGAGCTCCCAAAGACTTCTAAGCAGGTCTTGTACCATGCCTAGTGATCCTTGGCAAACTCTGAGACTAAACCTGGTGATTCTTGGGGGCATTATGTATTGTCAACAGTCAAACCAAAGTGTAGCAAATACCAGGCATGTTCCTTAAACCCTGTACTATCTCTATGGGTTTTGGTTTTAAAACCATAAGAATCTTGGGGAAATTGCTATAGTTGGTCACCAGGGGTGAACTAGATACCACTTTCTAATTCCAAGCAGTGTATATACAGCAGCATTTAGGTCTCAACATTGAGAATTAGGTCCTGATTTATCACATACAAAGATTGTAACTGAACTACTTAAACTTCTAGTAATGTAGATAACAAATATAACAATAGGGCTGCAGTCTAATTTATAAGACTATTGTGATGTTTAATGAACATTGTACACAAAAATGTTCTCTTTTAAGCTGTAAGTGGCACCTGGTTGTTTCCAGATTCTGGCTATTATAAACATGAACCTGGGGGTGCAGAGGGCAGTTTTGTATTGTGTTTTTGTGTTCCTAGGCTATATCCCTAGGAGTGCTATTGCTGGATCATATGGGAACTCAATTCCTTTTTTTTTTCTTAATATCCATATTGTTTTTCAAAAAAAGTCTGGCAGTGTCACAAAAGAAAAGAAAGAGAGAGAGAGAGAGAAGTAAAATGCCTGCCCTTCAAAGACATAAAGGAGCATAAAGGGATGGGAGGGAAACAGGGGACATTGGTGGTGGCAAATGTACACTGGTGAAGGGAGATGTACATTCTATGACTAAAACCGACTTATGAACAATTTTGTAATTATAATTTTGTCTTCTCTGTATCATTCTAATTTTAGTATATGTACTGCCGAAGCAAGCACTTGTAATTTTGTAATTGGTTCTTAAGTAAAGGAATTAATAAATAAAATAAACTATAAATGACATTTGGACTAAATCAGTATTTTAAGATAGCTGTTTACTGTTATAGGGATAGCTGTTTTACAGATTTGATTAGAAGGTTCTATAAGCTTCCATCTCCCATATGCTGACACAAAATTACCTTCCTCAATAGCCTTTAATAGGATTGCATGTTGTGCTAAAGATACATTTCTTTCAATCAAGGCATGCCTTTCCTGGGGTCTATTTTTCAAATGCCAGCACTCCAGAGTTGATGGCAGTGAGGTCTGGGGCCCAGACTAGGCCTCCTTCACCAGTCTGACTTCCTAAAACTTACCTTCCCTGAAACTTATTTAGCCAGTGGGATTTTATTATCACATACACATCAGAACTACACAGACATTTTACAACTGGAATTAGTCACTAGAAACAGAAAAAAACTAGGGTAAAAAGATGAGACTCAAGGTAGAGCCAAGTCACAAGTGATCTCAGTTCTCCAAGGGGTCAGTATAAAGCATAGTCCAATAGACCAGTAGAAAGCTAGATCAGTAAAAGCATCTTTTCTCTGCTCTCCCTCACTTTACCCCACCCTGTATTTCTATCTAGCTCCAATTTTCCCTTCTTCTGAAGTCAAGTTTCATTCCAGTACTGCTTCTACATAACCCAACCTAAGATTAACCATCAATCCTATCTACCTTAGTATTAACTTTCTTCAGAGCAGGGGCTATTCTCTCAAAGAACAGCCAAGGGTTTGAAGGTTTTAGAGAAGTTTAAAATATCTATAATGGGGGCCAGAGAGATAACACAGCAGTAGGGAGTTTGCCTTGCATGGGGCCGACCCAGGACAGACTGGGTTTGATTTCCAGCGTCCCATATATTACCCCCGAGCCTGCCAAGAGTGATTTCTGAGTACAGAGCCAGGAGTAACCTCTGAAAGCCAAAGGGTGTGACCCCCCCAAAAAAAACCCCAGAAAGATCTATAATGAGTGTGATATATTGACTGCATTATAGTTCAGCTTTCTCATGTACAAAATCCAGTAAAATAGTACTATTCTGAGGATCAATTTAAGTGACATACCGTATTTTCCGGCATATAAGACGACTTTTGAAAAAAAAAAAAGTCAACCGAAATCAGGGGTTGTCTTATACGCCGAGTATATCCCGAAAAAATGTTTCAATATGCCACTAAACGAAAAAAAAAAATCAGGCCACAGAGTTTCCAAATCTCTTTCTTGGGGGCTCCCAATCTCTCAGAAGATCTGGGGGCCACTTCTGGCAAAACCCAGCTAACCGTGTTGGTGGTTCAATGCTAGGGTCCGAGAATGGGATGTTGTTTGGTTCATGTAGTGGGGGAGATTAACTGACGCCACCAGAGAATTGCCAGAAAAGGTGCCTATAATAAGGGACCAATCACTGCAAGGCTGCTCGGACCGCCTCTCTAACTCAGTCAATCCAAGCAGGCTTTTTATGCATGCAAATTAGACAATGTTCTGGACCCGAATCTACACTGTCAAAAGCCTGCTCAGATTGGCCAGAGTCAGAGAGGAAGTCTATTACAGTATAACCTTTGAACCTTTGCTTGTTGTGGTTGGCTCACTGTGGTACATATAGTTGGAGCACAGGAATGTTCTGTCTGATACAGCGAATATAGGCCTAAACCCATGTTTTAACTGCAAAATTAGGGGGTCATCTTATATGCCCAGTCGTCTTATATGCCAGAAAATACAGTATGTAGAGTCTGATTATTTTTTTATTTTTTTGAATCTAATTATTAATCAATATATAATAGGTGCTAATCAATCCTTTTTTTTTTCCCATTGTGGGGGATCACACCCAGCAGCTCTCAGGGATTACTCCTGGCTCTGGGTTCAAAAATTGCTCCTGGCTTGGAGGACCATATGAAATGCCAGGAATCAAACCTGCGTTGGTCCTGGATCAGCCGCAAGCAAGGCGAATGCCCTATCACTGTACTACCACTCAGCCCCAATCAACAATTTTTTTTTCGGGCCACACTCGTTTGATGCTCAGGGGTTACTCCTGGCTAAACGCTCAGAAATTACCCCTGGCTTGGGGGGGACCATATGGGATGCCGGGGGATCAAACTGCGGTCCTTCCTTGGCTAGCCCTTGCATGGCAGACACCTTACCTCTAGCGCCCCCTCACCATCCCCTCAATCAACAATTTTTAATTTTATGTCTCCACTGCCTTGGAAGGCAAAGAGCAAAGAGAAGGGTGTGGTTGGGTGTGGAGCGGAAACTGAATGGCTTAAATTATGGCCTCAGGGAAATCCTGGCTTGTTTGGAGAGGTTGATAAAACTATGGTAAAAAGGGGCGGTAAAGAGGATCCGAGGAAAATTTTAATCTCAACTACTCTTTTCATTTTTGCTTTTGTTTGAAAGTACTGCAAAGTAATGCTCAAGAGCTTTGGGGGTCACTCTTAGTAATACTTGGCCTAGTTGTGTAGGCCTCATGGGTCAATGCTTGATAGAGTGATATCAATTGCTCTGGTGGAAACTCAGTGCCTAGGGCATGCAAGGTAGGCAATCCAATCATTTGAACTATCTCCCCAGACCCTACGCATCCATTTTGTCTGAGTTTGGCCCTAGTTCTCTTAGTTCCTGCCTAACCTAATTCCTGCGCTCATAAAATGTTTTCCTCTAATTTGAAGAAGACCTGGAGAGTTCACACTAAATAAATTGGGAATCTCTAATGTTCAAAAATACTGAAGGTATATTCAGTGAGTTCACAAAGAATACAAGTTCTATCATGAGACAAGACCATAGTAGACAAAGATAAATTGTTTATAATCATTTCCCCATTTAACTGGGAGTATTTTGTGATCAACACTTCAATGCCAGTGAAGGTCCAAATAATGTCTCCTGCCTCCCCTAATTCATATGGTAAAGCCCTTACCCACAGCACCTCAGAATGAGACTGTTTTGGGAGATAGGACTGTTCTAAAGGTGAATAAAAGTGATGTTGTTAGGGTGAGTCCAACTGATTACAAGAGGAGACTATTTGGACATATACGGAGACATCAGGGGTACGAGGCCATGTGAGACACAAAGAGGTGACCATCGATAAGCCAAGGAGAAAGGTTTCAGGGCAACTAGTTTGAACTGTCATGGCTGTGAAAATACAAATTTTTGCAATCAGCCAATCACTTAGTCTCTTGGTCAAAGAGAGCAGTTGACTAATCCACATGGTATTTTGTTATGGTGACCCTGACAAACTAACAAAAATACCTGTGAAAAAGTCATTGAAAAATTTCTAACATAGCTGTCACTCAAAGAACTTTGGAAGACACATTCTTTATTCTACTGCACCAACAGAGAAATTGCTAATAGCGTAAGTATCCACTTACTGAGCACTTCCTCTCAGAAGTGTACCTCACAGGTATTAACTTTCATTCCTGTGCAGAATCAGTGAGGTAGACGCTTCTACATTCCATCTTTAAGCTGAGACAAGTGAGGTGTGCCCTTATCAAATAAATTATTAAATAATTAAAAAAGACAATGCATGCCATTCTATTTATTTATTTATTTTGGTTTTGGGGCCACACCCGGTGATGCTCAGGGGTTACTCCTGGCTATGTATTCAGAAATAGCTCCTGGTTTGGAGGATCATATGGGACTCCAAGGGTCGAACTGAGGTCCGTCTTATGTCAGCACGTGCAAGGCAAATGCCCTACTGCTTGTGCCACTGCTCCAGCCCATAGACATTTATTTTTAATTTTTTTGTTTGTTTTTTTGTTTTTGGGTCACACCTGGCAGTGCTCAGGGGTTACTCCTGGCTCTATGCTCAGAAATTGCTCCTGGCAGGCTCATACGGAAGGGGGACCACATGGGATGTCAGGATTCGAACCACTGACCTTCTGCATGCAAGGCAAATGCCTTACCTCCATGCTATCTTTCCTGCCCCTTTTAAATATTTTTTTGATATTTGAATTTTATTTATCTTCAATTCACTTAGTTGACTTTGTGGTAATTTATAGCTGCTCTCATTTGGTTTCCATAGCAATGCTTTCAGGTTGTTAAAGTCCCCACTTTTACAGGGATGGAAGCAGAGACCCAGCCTGGAAATCAAATGAGTAGTAAACTGGGACTCAATCTGAGGTTTCCTTGCACTTCCTGTAGAGAGCTGACTAGAGAAATTTAAATATCTCCTCTTTTTCTCTTTTTGTTTTAATTTATTTTTGAAATAAATAAATTCTTTAATTAGATCACCATGAGATGCACAACGACAAAGTTGTTCAGGGTTGTGTTTTAGTTATATAATGTCCAACACTCTTCACCAGTGTACATTTTTTGCTACCAATGTCCTTGTTGCGCTCCTAGCCTCTCTCCCCTGCCTCTTTCTGTGATAAACAATTTTCTTTTCTCTCTCTCTATTTTTTTATTTTTTTCATTTTGGAAACTGTGGTTTGCAATATTGTTATTCAAGAGGTATCACACATATCACTTTATCTCCCTTCAGCATTCATTTCTTGTCCAGAGTGACCATTTCCAACTATCATAGATATCTTATACTTAACATTGGTTCTCACTAGATCCAACATCTTTCCAAAGATATTGTTGTTAGTTAGGCATTCTCCAGAAGGATAGGCTAAATGGAACCAAATGAGATTAGTTATCTGAATATGCTTTCACCCTGCCAAGAACTAGTTTGGATTATCTAAGAATTGACCCCATCATATATTCTGATGCATTTGGTAGAAACAGTTTTCAATGAGCCATCTTTGGATGTCTCCATTCTGTCAATTCTTCTAGAATATTTGCAGAAAAAAACTTGTCTTTTGCATCTTATTTTCCCCCTTCTCTAAAAATAGTTGCCTGCAGAAGGTAAAAGTATTTATTCTGACAAATCACAGGACTAACAACTCTAAGAATGAAAGCTAATGGCAGAGCAGAAAGTTAGAAGGGGCCTTGGTTCTTCCTTGATGGCAGCAGATTTATTTCCAGTCTCAGGTTAACATACACTAAATAAGTAAGAAAATGATAACTTATTTTATTTTCAGATTCTGTTAGCAGTTTAATAAGCACGTGGGACTGAAAATCATAATATTCAAAGAAAATTTAATTTTCTTATCAAATCTACAAGTTCCCAAGGTAGAAATAGCACTTGTCCAATAATCCCAGGTTGACGCGTTCTGTTGTTTGGATTGTGTTTCTTCTCTTTTGATGTTTCTTCTCTATTTTATGTACAATATTCCTCAGCCCTACTTTCTTCATTTCACTTTTGTAGTAACAATAGATCATATCATTTAACTATCTCCCTGTATCAGTTCATTTGGTTATCCCATAGTCATTTCTAGAAATATTAATCTAAAAATGATAAAGTGCTAAAATCCCCACATGCAAAATAATAAAATTTTAATTTAATAAAAAACCCTATCATTGGGGCCAGAGCAGTGGCACAGCAGTAGGGCGTTTGCCTCACATGCACTGACGTCCCATATGGTTCCCCATGCCAGGAGCCATTTCTGAGTGCATAACCAGGAGTAACTCCTGAGTGTCACTGAGTGTTGCCCAAAAACCAAAAACAAACACACAAACAAAAAACCCTATTATGCATTGATTTACCATAACAGCTCCTACTTATACAAAGATTTTACTGCAATTGGAATTTTTTTTCATGTTCAGAATATAAAGCAGTGTTTTTTAAAAATATATGGGTAGCCAACTAGGTAGCTAGATATAGATTGTAAAGTTATTAAAAACAGATCTACAACATATGTTTCTGTGAATAACCCATTTTCAAAAATATTTTTTTCAAAAATATTTTTATAGAGAGCATTAGATATTAAAAAGCTGGTACAGGGGCCGTAGCAATAGTAGGACATTTGCCTTGCACCTGACCAACCCCGGATGGACTTGGGTTTGATTCCCGGCATCTCATATGGTTCCGGGAGCCTGCCAGGACAGATTTCTGAGAGCAGAGCCAGGAATAATCCCTGAGTGCTGCCAGGTGTGACCCAAAAACCAATAAATAAATAAATAAATAAATAAAAATAAATAAACAAACAAAAAGCTGGTATATTGGTTGTGTCAAAAATAATACATCCAAAAGAAATCTTTAGTACCTTTCTTTAGTGAGGTTTTAAATGGAACCTTTCCTAAATTTCTAATCTACTTGACAACCAAATAATGACACCTTAGTATCTTCAATTCAGTGCACTGGTTTTCTTTGTGCCTCTTCAGTTTTATTCCCATTATGGTTTTAATTTTTCATGAGGAAGATGAAGTTAATTTTGTCTCCTCAAAGAGTTACCAAAGCATATGTCTAATAATGGCGACACCAGCAACTGTATCTAAATGTGGAATTTTGAGAAAAATGTGTGAATCCTGTCTGTCTTTATTATTTTGGAAACTACAAACCATTTTATTTCAAGCTTTCCATGTGCAAGTTGAAACCTCTGATGTGAAATCTTGCTATAAGGATAGATCCATAAAGATAGAAACAGTTCTTTTCAACTACTGACCCAGTTTTCATTCCTTTTTTTTTTAATGACCAAACACCATAAAAAGCTGGCTTTTGCCCTCTGATTATAGATGCTGTGCAAAAGCTTCTATCTTATGTTTTAGATGAAATTACTTGAGTTCTTTATAAGTTCTTTATAAGTGCATTTGAAACTATCAAATATCTAGTATTCCCTAAGTGTGTCTTTATTTCTGCACCTTTTAAGTTGTTTTGTTTTGTTTTTCATTTTGGGACCACAAATAACTGTTCAGGAATTACTCCTGAATATGTTCTTAGGCATTACTCCTGGTGGTGCTTAAAGGACCATATGAGTGCTAGGGATCAAAATATTAGCAGTATGGTAATAGTAAGCAATTTATTCCTTCTCCTGTGAACATTCTAAATCTAGAAATCAGTATTTTCTATTGGGGGGCACACCCGGTGGCACTCAGGGGTTACTCCTTGCTCTGTGCTCAGAAATCAGTCCTGCCTTGGGGGACCATATGGGACACCTGGGGGTCGAAAGGTGGTCTGTCCTAGGTTAGGGCATGCAAAGCAAGTGCCCTACTGTTGCACCACTGCTCCGGCCTCTGTATTTTCCCTTTTTTAATAATAGCATTTTCCTGAGAACAGTTAAGTCTGCTTAGTTGATTTACTGGTCCCTAGCCCAAGCCTAGCTCTAGCTCCACCTTAACCATAATATTGTTATTATTTTCTTTTTGGAGCCATGCCAATAATGCTTAGGGCTTACTTCAGACTCTGTTCCCCAGGATCATTCCTACCAGGGATTATATGCTATCTAAGGCAACCTTGGACACAATCTTACCTGTTGTACTCTCTCCTGTCCCAATAAAATTATTTTAGATTTCACACTTCCATGTCCACCAAAAGGCAAAATGTCTCTTAATTTATTTAATAACATTTTTGCCACTCCCTGAAAACTTTGTCTTTCTCTCTTAAATATTTATTTTCTTGGTCACTCCCAGTGGTGCTCAGGGCTGAATCCTGGTTCTGAACATAGTAATCACTCCTAGTGTGGCTCATGGAACTATATAAGATGCTGGGGATTTAACTGGATCTGGCAAGTGCAATTCAAGTGTTCTACCTACTGTACTATTTTACTCTCTGAAAACTTTCTCTTAAGAAAAATTGTGTGAACAAAGCAACTGAGTGGGGTGGAAATACCAAATGAGAAAGTAAAAACAAAGCAGAAAAGACAAAAATGAAGAGCAGAATATAGACTACCAAAAATAGAGGATCAAAGAAGAAAAGAGGAAAAGTAGAGGCAGAGATATATTTCAGCGGTTAATTCCCTGACTGATGCATGAGAACTGGGCCTGATTTGCTGGCATGGGGCAGAAAGAGAGAGAAAGGAGGTGAGGAGAGTGAGAGAAAAATAAATTCAATGCTGACTGCTAACATTTTGGTATCATGTAATACAACTATACTGTGCTTAGATTTTATATGTATTATCTCACTATTATGATCCTCATTCTATATCTCAGAAAAGTTTTACATCAAGTGGTTAAATTAAGGCACAGTCTTTTTGCAGAAAGCTAAATAATTTTTGGAGAAATTTGCAAAAGTCTTTGCAAAAATTTGCAAAAATTGCAAATAAAATTTGCTGAAAGTTAAATAATTGGAAATGTGGGTAGAGTGAGTGAAATAATTTTTTTTTCTGAAAGGGGTTTTGATATGAGGGTTTGTATAAAGTATAAAGTTAATACTTCAAACCAAATAAGTTTGCCCGAGAAGTTTAGAAAATAAATACAAAAATGAAAGGAATTTCCTCGGCAATAGAGAACTTCAAGCAAGTGGGATATTTGGAGCAGATTGTTTTTAATCTTTTTACCAAGTTTCAAAAGCTCAGCACAATGATAACTAGATATTTTAACTCCTTCAAAATATTCCATTAAAGTTAACGTTTCTAATATGCTATGTCATTGGATATTATTTTGGAAAATATCAAGTACATTGTTTAATAAAAGTGATATATTATCTGAATTCTTCAGAGGATATTCCAAATACTAATTAAAAATATGGAGTTACTCCTGACTATGCACTCAAAAATTGCTCCTGGCTTGGAACCATATAGGACGCTTGGGGATTGAACCACAGCCTGCGCCATCGCTCTGGACCCCTGATTAAAAATATTTTTCATAGGCTAAATCCAAACCTTGTTAGTTATCTTCAATGACTAAACTTCAATAACTTCAATAACTAAACCTTGTTAGTTATCTTCAATACCTTATTATTATACACCTGTAACATTACTTTACTTTTCCCTTTCAACTTTAGAGTTAATTAGCACAATTACCCTTAATTACATTAACCCTGACCCTCAGGTGATTTATGTTAAACTCTGGCTAATAAAAGTGGAAGGAAAGCAGCAGAGAGAAGCTTTGCTAGATCAGTAAGATCCAAGAAGCTGCTCAACAACCCTTAACCTAAAATACATTTCATCCTATGATTCTGTCTGATTTTTTGTGTGAAACTGCAAGCTGAGATTCCCACACCTTATTTTACTTTATATTTACTTCTGCCATATGTTCTCTCTTTTTTGCATAGCATACCCTTTCACATTATACTAGTGATTTGGCTCATCGAAAATGTTGACAGAGGCTAGGGTCTAGTAGGCAACAGTACAAAGGTCAAAGTGCTTGTTTTTCAGAGAGTCAACACTGGTTTAAACCCAGCCATCATATGTTCCCCTAAACTCTACTTAGTTGTGGCCCTAATCTGCTCTCCCACTCAGCGGTGAAGAACATTGTTCCAGGAATCAAAATAAGTGCAAATATTTATATGCATTTTCTATTATTTTAAATACATTCTTATGTGGAAACTCTGATTCATTGGGATTTTCTTTGGTGAGGTGGAATGAGTTCTTTCCCTTAGATATGTTTGTGCCTTTGTCACATTAAATTCTTACACAGTCTGTAACATGCTTCATGATTTTCTGTTCTATCTCCAGAATTTGTGTTTAGATTCAATTCTTGCAATTGAAACGATTTAATTATTTTCTTTATTAATATAATTTAATACATATTGTGTAAGCTCTCCTCATTAATTTCCTTTACAGAAGTTCTATAGATGAGTCTCACTCATTCAATTATTCAGATATTTGAAAATTATTTTCTTAGATTTAAAATGAAACCTTCACTGGACTATTATTACATTTGGATGAATCATACTTCAAGTTCTGGAAGGGCTTACATTCATGATATAACCCAAGAGCAGTAACAAAAAAGAAACAAAGTAACAAAAAAAAGAAATGGAAGAAGTTACATGTACATGACTTTTGATATGTATATCAAGTGATATATGTACACATCTATGGAATATAAATGTAAATGTCAATCAGCAAGAATACTAATATTTTTGGTACTCTAAAGTGACTTTGTACATATAATTAAACTGTGGTCAAAATGGGGTCATGATTAAATCAAAGAATATCTGAGTTTTAGTCTTCTGAATTTTTTCCTATATGAATCCCTTTAAACTTTTACCAAATGACAAATACTGAGAATGAATGGTAAAAGAGGAAGAAATGAGAAAATGGGTTTATTTCTGCCCCAAAACATAAAATTAGTTGAGTATGCAGATGTATCATGCTTACTCATCCTTATACCATGATCTGTACATTATCTGGACTTCTGACTGTCTCAAGATGTAACCAATCCAGTCTGAAAAGCACTATGTAGGACCAAAGAAAGAATTAGGGGTAAGATAATTGCCTGGTGTGCAACCTACACTGGTTATATCCCTAGCACTAATATGGTCCTCTGAGCATTTCCAGGAATAATCCTTGAACACAGAGCCAGGAGTAAGCCAGGAGTACAGTTGGGTGTCTCACAACCCTTCTCTCTATGGGGAAAAATGCACTATATATCACTACTTTCCACCAAAATTTTGTAATATAAATGAAAATCAATCACCTTTTAGATCAGAGAAACTTGGGTTTCGAAACACAGAATGAATTATTTCTTCACTTAGAACTCTCAAGTATTCAATTTAATAAGTATTAAGGGCTTTATATTCTCATGACTGGAAGTAAGGTAGTTACCATTTAATGGATAGCTAAAAATATACTCTTCCAATTAATAAGCACAATAAAAGAATGACTCATAGCTCTAAATGTTTCATGATGAACATAAAGTACAAATCTAATAAATATCTTTTAATTTGCCAAAGTAGCCACTTGAGAAAGGGTCTTTTCCAAAATCTGAAATTAAGTGGATTTTTACAAAGACAGATTAGAAATACAAAGACCTTTGGCTAAAAAGTGAGCATTGGCAACTGCGCATAGGTACAGTGCAATTATGTAATCTGTCACATCAAAGTTCACACAAGAGAAAAGAGATAAACATATGGTTGTCCAGATACAGCTAAGGTCAGCTGACAAGCTGTGTGGGACTGATGAAGATTTCCGTTGGATTGCTCGCCAAGGATTTTATCACTTCCCTCTTAAATGCTTCAAGTTAGTGCCTGAATCATACAGGTCTCTATCACTTAAATCTTGTTTGCTTAAATTGACTGCTTAGTAAATTATATGTGTTCATTCTACAGTATGAGTTCAGTTGCCCAAAATACATCCTCTTTGTTTTGTTTACAAAGTTCCCAGGTAAAAAAAGTTCTTGGGTATTTCACTAGGAATCTAATGGTTGAGCCACAGTGATAGTTCATCAAACTGACAGCAAAGGAGTCCCAGGTTCCATTTCTGGCACCACAAGGTTTCTGGCACAATTGGAACCAAACCCTGAGCACTAGGCTCGGATTAACCCCCAAATATGAAGGGGTGTGGTCCAGGAAAAATACCAGTGGTTATGGCAGAGCCACGTAAACAGCACCCAAAGAATGATAACCAAGGTAAGGGGTGTCTCTGATTACATGTGCCATGACCCACACACACTCTGACATTACCTTCCTCGAGAGGGCTGACTCCTTCGAAAATTATGACCCCAGAAATATGACAAATAATATGACTGAGTCCCCAATCTACAAATTAAAAAAATGAATCCCATTATTGTGTAAAATAGAAGTGGCATAAAGATAGTGGTAGATGGACTTGCGTAGCACTGGAGACACACAGCTTTGTTCACCAAAAAAATAATATCATTATAAAAATTAATGTGATTTAGAAATTTATGTCATGGTCATATTATAATAGTTTTAACATTTTTAAGTAATATTTTGTGTAAGAAAATCCATTTAATTTGTGATTCTTTAAAAAAGTTAAAGGGTAGCTCCTTTATAGTTATGCATCTTATATGAAAATAATTTGTAGAATCACTGAGAAAACTCACTAGTACAAAAGTCACTCTTTATCCTAATGACAAAGTTAAAACTTAAATGGTTTGCTGTTCTCAGCTAGAAAATTCATTAATTATATAGAATGAATCAAATTTTCAACTGAAAATGTATGTCAATTGGATCTGAATTTTACATGAAGATAATATTATAATTAAAATAATGACTTGTTTTTATATGCACTCTGTCCAGGCCAGCATTTATAATTAATCATATGCATTAATATAATTTTTATGGATATATCTCAGTTTTCTCAAATTTAAAGTATTTCTCAATTACTTTATACACTGGAACACAGCAAATATCAAAAAGATCATGTCATGGGGCCAGAGCCATGGCGCAAACCATAAGGCCTTGTAAGCACTAGCCTTGGACAAACCATTGTTCGATCCCCCAGCATCCCATATCATCCCCCAAGTCAAGGGCAATTTCTGAGCACATAGTCAGGAGTAACTCTTGAGCGGCACCGGGTGTGGCAAAAAAAAAACAAAAACAAAAACAAAATCATGTCAGCATTATAACTCTGGAAGCTAAAGCCAACTTCAAATAAAATTATGTTTTATAAATGTTGAATTTACAAGTAAATGTTATGGGTGTTACAAACACTTGGAGTTATACACCTTGTCTTAGACAAAAGAATGAGAAGCAATTGAAAGTTGAGTTCTAAAATTATTTTAAAAATATATTTGGAAAGCCAGAGAGATAGTGCAGTAGGTAAAGCACTTGCTTTGCATGCAGTGATCATGCTGAACCCCATATAATTTGATTCCCTGCATCCTGTATTGTTCCTGAGCACTACTGATGTGATTCCTGAGCACAGGAGAAAGCCCTAGAATGAGTGAGTGTGATCTACCAGGTTTGCCTTCCTCACACCTATATTCATTGCAGCGCCATTTACAATAGCCTGACTCTGGAAACAGCCAAGATGTCCTTCAACTGATGAATGGCTAAAGAAACTGTGGTACATATACACAATAGAACATTATGCAGCCATCAGGAGAGATGAAGTCATGAAATTTTCCTATACATGGATAGACATGGAAACTATTATGATGAGTGAAATTAGTCAGAGGGAGAGAGACATGCAGAATGCTCTCACTCATCTATGGGTTTTAAGAAAAATGAAAATAAATAAAACAAAGAGTGATGAGTGCAGTTAGAGAAATAACTAAACTGACCATTATCGTGACAGTGTTAATGAGTGAGAGAAGTAGAACGCCTGTCTTGGATACAGGCAAGGGGTCATGGGGAAGGGAAATAATGGGGGCATTGGTGGTGGGAATGTTGAATGGGAATGGTGAAGGGGGATATTCTGTTTAGGACTGAAACACAACTACAATCATGCTTGTAATCATGGTGCTTAAATAAAGATTTTATACATGAAAAGAAAAAATAAAACTGCATTTGTACAAGTCTTAAAGAAATTACATTATTTATAACTTCATTGTATAAAAATTAACTTTAATAAAAAATAACTTTAATCAATAGCTGCACCTAATATTAATACCTTATCAAATTATAATTTTTCAAAGACCACACCTATAATAAGTTCCAATAATTTTGTAATAAAGAAATAGGCCACAAAAATAACCCTCAACATAAAATTTAGAAATTAGATTCTCTACTACTGAATTGATATATAACCTGTTCAGCAAAAGGAAGGAGTGAAAAAACTAGAAATTAAGCCAAAGATAGGAATTCTATAGAAGATAGAAAATTTGCTAGTTCTTAACTCTGAATGGTCCTACAGCTTTGTAACATCAGTAAGACATGGTGAGGGAAACATAAGACAGGTCTGTTTAGCTATTAATAATAAAGGAAAGTCTGGTCAAAATCACTTTTATATTCTTATCAAAGTACTCCCAAAACTGGTTTTTCAAGACCAGAATATGAATAGAGGTTGAAAAGCGACCCTCATACTTTAACAATAAACGCTTAAGTAAGAATTCAAGATATAATATAGAGTTGGCCAAATATATACATTCCTGCAGAAACCTGTTTCACCCATCCTATTTTATTATTTGTTATGTTTGTGCAAGAAATGTGACTGACCTATTTCAGATAGAGAGGAGGGAGAATACAGGTTTGAAATTTCTCTGCCTCTCTCTCAAAACTCAGTAATTTGTAATATATCCAGCAATCAAGATAAAACAGAGACCTTTTTTTTTAATCTATAAGACAACAATATGGAAAGCATCTGTGAAAATAAGTTCCTTAAATATGTTTTTTATAGTAATGTAAGAAAATAGACTGGTATGTGCTGATTCTTAGTGTTAAAGAATTTGTTATCCTTCTTTGTGACAGGATTCAAAACAGCTGACGGCTCCCACACAGAAACTCAAATAGACACTTATTTCAGCGATACCCCATAAATCTGTAAAAATTGTCCCGCAGTGAAAAGTCATGCAATGTAAAATTGTAAGTAACAGCAGAGGAGTCAACAAGCAGAATAGTCCTTTGGAAGAAATTTAATTGCAAAAGAAGACAAAGTTCATACATTTAAATTTTCACTCAATTACTTGCAAAAAAAAACAAGGAAAGCTATGCAAGTAAAACAGATGTATTTATGTATTTGAATATAACTCTACTTACCTCTCTTGAGCACGAAACCAGGATTATTTTGGTAAATAGTACACAGTGACTTCCCAGATGTATCCAGCAGAAACTAAGGTGTACCTGAAGTTGGCTGAGTGGAGTTTCCACCCCTACCTGCTTGTCTTAATGAACAGTTCAGAGGTTTCTTCCTCAGTGGCTGAGTCACCCTGGGAGGAGGTGGGTGGTGTGAAAGAGGGTGTCACCTTGTATAAATACCAATTCAATTAAAGCAGGCTCACTCATGGGCCTACTGTCTTTGTTAGGTGATTCGTCGTATAATTTATGTCTTTGTTATGCCAAAAAATGTACTCCTCTTATCACCCCTTGAGTTGATATCAACAATAAACACACAACTGACAAGGTATCATGGCATCCAAACTAATTTGAATACTCTTAAAAGGAAAGAGAAAAAAAAAATTCAGGGTAAAAGAAATGCCTATCTGCCCACAGAAGTTGGAAGTCTGGGGAACAGATAGAAAGAACACAACTCGCAGCAACCAAAATCTTGTAGAAGAGAAAAATGTTCTTCAGAATGTAGAGATCAGAAAATATGGAAGAAATTTCAAAAGAAATACTATATTCTGAAATATAAGGATTCCAGTCCCCATATTACTTTCTTATATGTGAAAATGTGAAAAGAGGGGCTAGATAGATTATATAGAAAGTGAGGGTCTTCTATTGCATGCAGCCAACATAGGTTCAATCCCCAATACCAAATATGATTTCCCCACCCTGTCAGCAGTGGTTCCTGAGCACAGAGTTAAGAGTAATCCAAAAGCATCTCTAAAATAAGTTAATCAAATAAAATGAATAGTTAAAACTTATTTCACATCTGAGGGAGAAAAGCAGTAGATATTAGTGTCCACACCTAACTTCTGGGGAGTAGAAAAAACTCAATCTAGCCTTGCTACGTAGATTGCCCAAGATAAATTAAAAACTGTCATAATCTCAAAAACTTTAAAGAATCTAAGCAAGCATGAAGTAATGCTGAAAGAAGTTGTTATTAGAATTTCCTGGGTCCTCTATTGTCATACCAATAATTAACGAAATGGTCGCAGTTTCAATATGGCTACTGAAAACTACAACACTCCAACAGAGAGAACAGAGAGAGAGATAAAGAGAGAGATAGAGAAAGAGAGAGAGAGAATGCCATGGTAGTGGAAAAGATTTAGGAGATGTTGAAACTTTTAGATCTGAAAACACAGAGATTGCATTACAGAGTCATTATGAACTGGGTATCATTCTCTTAATATGCCTTTAACTATAATAAAGGAATATGTAAATCTAAAGTAAAAACTGTATGCAATATATGTAATGCAATATATGTTATTGGCTTATATATACATATACATCTATATATGTATTTCAGCCTAGTTATAAAATGTTATATGTGCGAACTTTTTTTTTCTTTTTCAGCCACACCCGGTGACGCTCAGGGGTTACTCCTGGCTATGAGCTCAGAAATCGCTCCTGGCTTGGGGGACCATATGGGTTGCCGGGGATCGAACCTCTGTCCATCCTAGGCTGGCACGCGCAAGGCAGGCGCCTTTCAGCTTGTGCCAATGCTCTGGCCCCATATGCGAAATATTTTTTTTTGTTTTGTTTTTTTTGTTTGTTTGTTTATTTTTGGGCCACACCCGTTTGACGCTCAGGGGTTACTCCTGGCTATGCGCTCAGAAATCGCTCCTGGCTTGGGGGGACCATATGGGACACCGGGGGATCAAACCGCGTCCTACGCTAGCGCTTGCAAGGCAGACACCTTAACTCTAGCGCCACCTTCCCGGCCCTATATGCGAAATATTTTATAAATGTTTTATGTTTCTGTAATATATCTATAAATGTGGATTGGAATAAAGTTGAAAGAACTAGTAGAGATAAAAAAAATCGAAGTAAAAAATAAGAAAAATCTACCCAAACAATAAATAATGTTATGTTCAACTTCATAAAGAAATTCTATTCTGGGGCCAGAGAGGTAGCATAGCAGTAGTACTTTTGCCTTGCCTTCGGCCAACCCTGGAAGAACCTGGTTCGTTTCCTGGCATCCCATATGGTCCCCCAGCCTGCTAGGGGCAATTTCTGAGTGCAGAGTCAGGCATGCCCCCTGAACATTGCCAGGTGTAGCCCCCAAACCAATCAGTCAATAAATAAATAAAGTTTAAAAATATTAAAAATGAAGTTCTATTCATCAAAGTCAAACATGATTATTTATTTAGTCAAATGAAGGAATAAAAAAACTGAAACCCAAATACAATCATGTCTGTCATCAAGGTGCTTAAATATATATATTTTTTAAAAAGTCAGGTGTCAAAAAAAAAGTCATGTGTCAGATTAGTATAGGGCTTAACCCTCTTGGCTTACATGTGTGATGACTCAATTTGGAACCCCTGCAATATATACCATCCTCATGAGCAGCACATATCCAGTAATAGCTCCTGAGCAATGTCAAATATGGCTCCAAGACAAAACAACCTCCCAAATTTTAATAGCTTATTGAAACAAGGGATAACATGCATTACTGAATATCTAAATATATAAATGATTTTGTCTTTCAGATGATGCAGAAGCTGAAAATAAATTTCAACATGCAATGAAGTAAAATATGCTACCCAAGATAAATGCATGGCTTTTGAGTTTTCAATGTTTTTTGCATTTAATTGAAAAATTCTTTAACTTTACTCATCAAGATCACATAACACTAAAGCTACACCAATTAGAACAATAATTTGTTTTCAAAACCAACTTGAGGGGCTGGAGTGATAACACAGCAGTAAGGCGTTTGCCTTGCACGGCCAACACAGGACAGACTTCAGTTTTAATCCGGCGTCTCATATGGTCCCCCAAGCCTGACAGGATCCACGACTTCTGAGCCCAGAGCCAGGTGTAACCCCTGAGCACTGCTGGATGTAACCCCCAAAACAAATTAAAAAAAAACCCAACTTGAAACAATTGGGCAAAATTAAAAACTTCTCATTGTTCAAATGATATTTAGCAAAGGCTTTAAAAATGAACAATCTCAGAGTTGGAGCAATAAAACAGAAGGGAAGTCACTTGCTTTGAATATGGCCACCTGGGTTCAATCCCTAGCACATCATATGGTCTCTAGAACCCTATCAGGAGTGATCCTTAAACACAAAGCCAGAGGTAATCACTGAGCATTGCCAGGTTTGATCTAGCCACTATGAAACACAATTAAAAATTAAAAATATCAAAGGTAAAGAGATAAGATTATGAATGTGCCTGGTTGTGGAAATGGCCAAATAAATTTGGCCTTGGTTTCACTCATGTCGTAGACTAGGAAACAGATCTTGTTTGGATAATTTTTGTTTTGTTTTGTTTTGAGGTCACACCCAGTAACACTCTGGTGTTGCTCCTGGCTAAGCACTCAAAAATCGCTCCTGGCTTGGGGGTCCATATGAGATGCCAGGGGATAGAACCACAGTCTTTCCTAGGTTAGCACATGCAAGGCAGACATCCTACCACTTGTGCCACTGCTCTGGCCCATTTGGAATAATTTGATTTCACCATGCCAATGCACTACACAGTTCTTAAATCTCTTTATAACATAAACTTCCTAGGCAAAAAGTTTACTTCTGCTAAAGTCTACTAATGCCAATTGGTTGGTGCTGGATAGCTGAGGTTTGTCAGATCACTTTGGATTTACACAGGACAGTAGTATGGATAATCTGCAATGCCTACCATAAGTTAAATGGAGACATCCTTGCTAACCCTCTATTCTAAAAAAATAGTAATACTTTTCTAAAAAAAAAAAAGTAATGGAATACAATGAAACAATCTAACTAAAGGAACACTTATTAGTAAAAAAAAAATAATGAAAACAGCCAATATTTATGTTTGGCATTTTTCTAAGAACTTTTCATGGATTAATTTAACCACTGTCATTACATGACTATTACCCATTGCAATGGTTTTAATGTTTTCATATGAGAGCCCCAATTTTCTAAAATGATAGGATATTAGGAGATGAAAGCTAATTTTATGTGTGAATAAACTATACATATACATATATAGTCTACTCACACACACATATAATGGTTTTTGGGTCACACCTGTTGGGACTCAGGGGTTACTCTTGGCTCTGCACTCAGAAATCGTTCCTGGCAGGCGTGTATTTTATTGTATTAGCCCAAAGATCCTTTCTTATTTTAGAGAGATTCTAAAACAGATGCTTTAAAATAGAAATAAAAAGTCAACAAAACAAAAAAACAAACCCAGAAAACAAATTAGCATCTCAAAATAATCCAATGTATTCAACTAAGCTTTGAAGGTTTGAAAGAGAGAGGGATCCCCATTTTCTTCTCAGATGAAGAAATAAAGAATATGGGTATATTAAAACAATAGAGACATTATTTGAGTGATAATTACAGCCTGGGAATAAACAGATGCTAGAATTAATTAATTTCCTCTAGTGTTGCAAGAACTGGTACATTGCTTAAAGCTCTTTAATGGTGCCAGTAGAATGAACACTGGAAAGCACAGCTGTACCCAGGGAAGCTGGAATTCTCTTTTCAACACAGATCCAATATACACTACGAATTTGTTTCGTAGTGTGTAGTGATGATAGTGATGAGACTGATGAGAAGAATCTCTTTTATGTTGGGGCAGGTTTTTTTTTTTGTTTCTCAAGACCAAAAGTGTGCTCTAGACAATTGGGTTTCAAACCTCATCTTTGAGGCTTTCTGATAATTCTTCAAAGGCTCCAAATAAATAAAATAGCAGAGATCAGAATGGTTGATAAGATTATAATGATGATGATAAAATAAACAAAACAAGTCGGGCCAGTGGCGCAATGGATAACGCGTCTCACTACGGATCAGAAGATACAAAACAAAATAATAGTTTAATTATATGTCAATCACTACTAACTGCTTTACATGTATTATTTCATTTGATCCTTATAAAATCCTTACTTTATAGAAACTGGTTATATCCATGAGAGATGATGAGAAAACAAGTATAACAAGATTATACTGTTAAGATTTGAATGTGTCCAGAATTCCAAAGTTGGAGTCAGATAGGTCAGTGATAAGAGTGTTTGCCATGTATGAGGCTCTGAGTTTGAAAAAAAGTCTAATAAGAATTCTAATATAGGCTGGTTGGGTATTCTTAGGTACAAAGTGTAGCCCCATCCCCCCATTCCTCCTGTGTAATCTTTTTTTTTTTTTTTTTAATATGGAACGCTTCACGAATTTTCGTGTCATCCTTGCGCAGGGGCCTTCTCTGTATCGTTCCAATTTTAGTATATGTGCTGCCGAAGCGAGCACCCTCCTGTGTAATCTTACTTACAAGAAAGACCCTCCCATTTATGGGAGGAGTCTTTGGTAGGTAACAAAAAGGTTTGGCCTCAGGGGCATAAAGGGGATTTTGACTGGATGGAGAATAAAGAAGGACGCAGGAGGAGATATGGCTGAAAGAGAAGTTAGAATGCAGGGCTGAATAAGGATCCAGCATAAACGGTTATGGTAGGCCACGCATGTTGGCCAGGGCCTGAATAAAGCTGATATTTCTTGGAACCTGTCTGTGGATGATTTCCTCGCCTCTACCTGAACCTACTGACCTGCCAGCTGCAAGAGGTTGCAGACACAAGTGGCCTGGGTTGGTGGAGAAAGGCCCCTCCAATCACCATCCATCACCATCCACCACCATCCAGCTCTATCCAAAGGGTTTCTTTATTATTTTATACTACACAAAGCTTCAAGCCTAAAGTCTGAAGTTCTCTAAATTCTGTGTATGGGAACCAAGAGACAGGTTAGACCATAATAAAGATAAATTGGTAGGAGGCCTGAGCTCCAAATAATAGGTTCTAGAAAAGTAAAATGCACTACAATATGTACATTCATGTACCCTTCATTGTATTTCATTCCTGAAATTTTTTATTGTAGTTTCTGAAAATAAATAAGTGCAAGCTACAAAAATTGTACAAGAAAAAGCATTGATTGGTTGTAGCAAGTTTATTTGTAGTTGCTTAAACTTAAAATAAAAGGTGCCTCATTCAATTAATACATTTTTAAATGTGATATTTAAATTCACTATGGTGAATATTTCCATATAATTTCTAAATATCTGCTAATAAGCAACACTAGTAAATAACACTGCACACAAATAGTTGGCATTTGTGTGATCATATTTGTAAGATGAGTCCTTTCGAAATATAATTGCCAGATACAAAGATAGATACATTTTAATTTTGTGAGAAAATCGCAAAATTACCTCTATAATGATTGTACAAATTTATTCCTCTTATTCTCATTTACATCTTCCTTGCTCATTTGTTCATTTAATAAATACTAGTACCTATCTATGCCTCATACCTAGTATTTAGTTCTAAGTTACAGAAAAATCAATGAAACCTAATTCTTACTCTCCAGGAATTCCAAACAATTTAGGGAGACAGACATTGAATTAACTAGCTGTAATATAGAGCAAATTTTAAAGCCAGTCACCACATCACAGAGACAATAATGTTAATTTTTTTGTTTGTTTGTTTTTGGGCCACACCCAGTGACACTCAGGGGTTAGTCCTGGCTATGCACTCAGAAATTGCTCCTGGCTTGGGGGACCATATGGGATGTCGGGGGTTTGAACCACAGTCCGTCCTAGGTAAGTGTGTGCAAGGCAAACACCCTACTGCTTGAGCCACCACTCCAGCCCCAATGTTAACATTTTTATTTTTAATTTAATTTTGTGGCTACATCTGGCAGTGCTCAGGGATCACTCTTGGCTCTGTGCTCAGAGATCACTCCTGGTATTATTTGGGAGATTAATATGGGGTTCCAGGAATCAAACCCTGGTTAGCTGCATACAAGGCAAATGTCCCAACCACTGAAAACTCCTGACATTCTTTTTCTTTCTTAAGATGGAAGGTTTGGGTTTGGTTTTTTGTTTGTTTGTTTTTTACATTTGCAGTTACAAAGTTGTTCATGATTGGGTTTCAGTCTTACAATGCACACCACCCTTCACTCATGAACATTGTCCACCATCAATGTCCCTAGTTTCCCTCCCTCCTCCCCCTTGCCTCTAGGACAGGCATTTTACTCCTGTCTCTTTCTCTCTCTCCTTCCCACCCCCTCTCTCTCTTCCTCTCTCTCTTTTTCCCTTTAGACACTGCTGTTTGCACTATTGTCAATGAAGGGGTACAATGTATATCACTTTATCTCCATTCAGCACCCAGATATGTGACACTGACTTTTACATTTGGGAGGATGATTTGATGGCTAAGTGGGAAAAGAATTACTATACATTCTATCGTGCTAGAGCTCCTTCCTGATGTCTTCCAGACTTGTGCATAGGAATATATAGTCAGAAGTTGGCGAGATGAAACATCGCTGGTCCAATTAAAGAGAGAAACAGAGGCAAAGATTAAACTGAGTAAGCCAAACTCGCCATAGCACCAAAATTGAGAAATGCTACTTGAAAATTCTAATGCTTTCCTCCTGATGCTGGCACCACTCAAACCAGCAATTCTGCAGCCCAGAAATTTCAATCCCTCAGAGTGTTATGTGGCACATTGTAATACAATCTTACTAGCCTAAAGTTGAAATAAGTAATTCTACAGGGACTGAAGGAAAGCTTTCTTTTTATTCCATGGAAAAACTTAGAATGACAAATTAAATTTTATTTAAGTCTTATTTTTAAACGTAGATTATTTCATGATAGTAATTTTTTTTTATTTTCACACAATTTAGAGTTTATTTTCTCTACCAATATCCCCACGGGCAAACATTTCTTTAAAAAAAATTGTTTTAGAAAAAAAGGAGAGAGAAAGAGAGAGAGAGAGAGAGAGAGAGAGAGAGAGAGAGAGAGAGAGAGAGAGAGAGAGAGAGAGAGAGAGAGAGAGAGAGGAAAAATGCCCAGAGGCAGGCGGGGGGGGGGCGAAACTGGGGGCATTGGTGGCAGGAAATGTGCACTAGTGAAAGGTATTGTGCATTGTATGACTGAAAGTCTATCATGAACAACTTTGTAACTGTGAAAAAAAAAACCCAAGTGTATTATGAACATCCTAGTAACCATGGGGTTTAAATAAAGTAATTAAAATTTTTCTTTTATTGATTTATTATCAGTATATGATGATAATATAGAATTATCGGGCTGTAGATTAATACTCCTACATATTATAGGAATCAATGTACCTTCCTTCAAAGTGTTAGTGCCATCATACAATTAAAAAAAAAAACCTATCCTTCTATAAATACTATCCCTTGATCAACACTATAGTTTTCATTTCACCATAGTTTCATAGTTTGCTTGTTTCTGTTTTATTTTTTATTTATTTTTATTTCTGTGTGGTTTTTGGGCTACACCCAGCAGCGCTCAGCACTTCTGTATCTGTGCTCAGAAATTGTTCTTTGCAGGCTCAGGGGGCCATATGGGATGCCAGAAATCAAACCTGAGTTGGCTACATGCAAGGCAAATGCCCTAGAGCTGTCAAATTGCTCTGGCCCTGTCTTGTTCTAATTATTGATATTTCATATATGAGTGAAAACAAATAACTGTTTCTCATTTTCTTATTTTCCTTAAACACAATCACCTCAACTTCCATTCAGATTACCCTCACATCCATTTCCAAATATTTCATAGTATTAACATCACAAAGTCTCTTGCAAATAGAGATTAGGACTACATACTTTTTGTTTTTTGTTTTGGTTTGGTTTGGGGGTCACACCCAGCAGTGCTCAGGGGTTACTCCTGGCTCTATGCTCAAAAATTGCTCCTGGCAGGCTTGGGGGACCATATGGGATGCCGGAATTTGAACCACTGTCCTGCATGCAAGGCAAATGCCCTACCTCCATGCTATCTCTCTGGCCCCTACATACTTTTCTTTATTCTAAACACATAATATAGTTCTTGGCTCATATTAGCACTTAGTAATTGATGATTGATGAGAAAACAAACACAATAAACATGTATATCTAGAAAGGTATTGAACATTTGCCAAAAGTTTACCAAATCTGTTTTATAAACCTACCTTTTTTTTCCAGTTTTTTAAAAAGTCTATATGAATCATTGATTATATTAGTTTGAACCAAAGACTGTACTATAAGCTCATCAAGTCTAATCTGTAACATTTACTATTAGATTAAAACAAGTAAATTCTCTGCATTTCTCAGAGCTGGTTCAAATTATAATTGCCATGACTGAACTTATTTCCAAAGATTAAAATATCTTTGCCTACTCTATCCACACCTATACCCAATTAGTAAGTCACTGGCTCGTCATTGTCAATTCTAGCTCCTAATTTTCCTTCCACTTGACTCTGCTCATGCTTTGGTTTGAACAGTCATTCATTTTAAGAGGATACTACAGATGTTCTTCAACTTAGCATGGGGTTATGTCTGATTAGATCCATGGGAAGTGGAAAATATCCTAAACCAAAAGTTAATCTAATGACACAAATATATGACATACTTGTATGATCCATTTTAAATGAATTCACTCATAAAGTAACTTAAAGTTGGGCTAGCAGAAAGCCCATCTTAAAGAAGTATTGAGGATATTATGCCAAAAGTTAAACACATATGTGGTTGTTGACTTTCATAATCATGCAACCGACAACAGCAATGCATCACAAGATTGAAAAAGGCAGAAATTAAATTTTCAAAGCATGGTTTGAAATTTAGCTATATGCTAACTGCATATAGTATTCCCCACTGCTGTGAAGTTTAAAACACTGTAGTCAAATAATTACAATTCAGTGACCATCTACTTCAGTCATGTGTTAAAATCACATTACTACTCAAATTTGTTCTGCTTATTTCACACGTGAAAAAAAATCAGAGATAAAGCTTTGGAAAACTCAGCCAAAGAGAATATGTTCATAGTGGCAGTTAAGTAGGGAAGACCTCAAAACGATACTATGGAGAATGCAACAATTCATTGCAAGAAAAAGGCAATGTAGACACCACAGTAAAAATAAGCATCATGATCAAAAGAGTAGTCATTTACAAATTCTATCTCTCTTCCTCTGGAAGGTCTTTGCCATATCCACACTGTAAGATCAAGAACCAATAACTTGTGAATAAAAGAATCAAATAAAGACTCTGTTATAAATGTTTATGGTTGGGACCGGAGAGATAGCACAGCGGCGTTTGCCTTGCAAGCAGCCAATCCAGGACAAAAGGTGGTTGGTTCGAATCCCGGTGTCCCATATGGTCCTCCATGCCTGCCAGTAGCTATTTCTGAGCAGACAGCCAAGAGTAACCCCTGAGCACCACCGGGTGTGGCCAAAAAACAAAAACAAAAAACAATAAATGTTTATAGTTTGCTGGCAACACAAATGGGTATATTCTTGATATGTGATTTTTGACTTATGAGGGCTTAATTAGATACAAATGTAGTCTCCAAACAAATAATTCTGCAACTATTAGTATCCATAGCTTATAAAGCAATGCCATTAATCGGTGTGCATGCTCATTTCTTATTGCTGTAAAATAGCTCAGGCTAAGTCCAGGCCAATGAAACTAACTCTTGCACCGCAAGAGTTTTAGACTAAAGTTTCATGGGGCTCTAAGGAAGAAAGGGGACAGTTGCTACAATCTTAGAAATTCAGTAATCATTCTTGCTGATTGTTTTGCAAAAGCAACACTGGTTAGTCTACCTAATTTGAGAATCCCCACAGGGAGTTTGAATCTTTTTCCCATTACTTACTTAACTCTGATTTGCTTCTGGCTTTTTTTTCTATCTGTCTATTAATTTATTAGTCTTTGGATGCTTCAGTTTAGGTCTCTTGAGCTGGTCAGTCACCGTCCATACTGGGTTTCGATGAACCCTGTGTGATGTTCTTATACCAGTCCATCTCCTGGGTCATGCCAGGCAGCGATACTGTGTGCTCAAAGCACAGTTCTCATAAACCTTGTTTAGAATGTAGGTAGAGCATGGAGCAAATGGTAGCTTTCTTTCCAGTAAAGTCACGTCACCCTTATATTTATTTTTACTAAACACAGGCGATTCTTAACTCTCAGGGTCAGTACACAAGCATGCCCCAGTGGCCCTCCCTCCAACCTGGATGGGACCATGAACCCTCCAGTCAGAGAGGGAGAAGAAATAGCAGCAGGGCAGAGAGAGAAGGAAGAACAGCAGAAATGCAAGGCCTGGGCTCTGCGGGGTTCCTCCAGGAAGGCCCTTTCAGCAGTATGTGATACTGGGGGGTGGGGGGGGGGAAGGGGGCCCTAGGTTACCCCACAGAGCCTCAAGGAGGTGGGATTAGATAGCCTTTGAGTAGAAATGTACTCCCCTCTTTGCTTCTTTATCCCTCCCCTTCTTTGTCTGGACTCCACCACCCACAGGTCCATTCCCAAGGCTGAGCCTGACCTTCCCCAAAGCTTGAGCCCACCTCCTCTGAACCCTGAAACAAAGCCTCATACTGGCTTCCCTGGTCGCTCTCACTGACTTTAGTGGAAACCTTGCTGGTTGCCTAATTATGGACCCCAAGTTGGGTACTGCCCCTCACTCTCAGTCACCACACCCCACCCCTGCCTAGCAAGAGAGAGTACCTGGGTCAGGTTTCTCTTCCTACACCAATTTTTCTCTGCTTCCCACAGCATTTATTATCCACACTATGGAGTTTCATTCTTTCTTAAAATCTGTGTGCTCTCTCCTAATAATTCTCTATTGCACTCATTTCTTACTGCAATTCTAACAAACTCACAAATGTTCTGACCTAAAATTATATTATCTGTATTTGATAGCTTTGGAGATCATATTTTTAGTTTCACTGGGCTAAAAAAAAAAATCAAATTGGGCCAGAGTTGTTTCCCTTTAGAAATATAGGAATGAGAATCTCTATGTGCTTTTTTAAGATTCTAGAAGTTACTTTATTCTTTGGTTCAAGATCCCCCTCCTTGCATCAACATAACATCCTCTCTGTGTGGTTGACCTACTTCTAACAGGTCCTTCTATCTCCTTCTCTAAACACAGTTGTGATTATGTTGGACCCACCCAGGTAATCTAGGATAATCTAAATTCAGAATAATTTAGTCATGTCTCAAAATTCCTTTTGCCCAGGGAGGCAATATAGTCACAAATTCTGGAGACAAAGACATGAGTATCTTTGGAGGACCATTATTCAACTTAACACACTTATCATATCTTTTAGAATTTCTCAGCATTATCACAACTTTTTCTACCTTTACAACTAAAAATACTAAGCATTTCATGAACTAAATTCAAAAGGCATGCAATTATTTAATTGTAAAAAATAGATGGCACCTTGGAGTTTATCGATAGTTCAGGATTAAGGTACAATCCTTGCATACAAGAGACCATGGTTCCATCCCCTGTACTCCACAGGTTCCTAAGAATGACTGGGTGTAGATCTAGAGATCCCTTCACACTGCCAGGGGAGTCCAGGTAATCTCAACCATTATCACACCCTAGTCCCTAATATTAAACTGCTGCCCCAATTGACAAGAATTGCCAGTTGGGACTACCAGGAATCTTGAGAATATCTTGGGAAGCCAACCCCCAATTTAAATGATATAATTAGGATTGCATTGTATCTACAATTTTATATTTAAGAGATTCAAACTTAGCTTACCAGTAGATTACTTTCTTTTCAAGTGTGAGATCTTGGGTTCAATGCCAAGCACTGTAGGACAGAGAAAAGTACCTGAGCTCAGGCAATAATTACTTTGCATGCAACCATCTCTAGTTCTATCCCCAGCACAGAACTAGGAATAATCCCTGAGCAACATTTAGTGTGACCCAAAATTCCCAACCTTCAAAATACCAATATCTGACAATAAAAAATATAACAATAAAACTAAAACAATGTTTTTTGTTGTTGTTGTTGTTGTTGTTTTTGGTTTTTGGGCCACACCCGGTGTTGCTCAGAGGTTACTCCTGGCTGTCTGCTCAGAAATAGCTCCTGGCAGGCACAGGGGACCATATGGGACACCGGGATTCCAACCAACCACCTTTGGTCCTGGATCAGCTGCTTGCAAGGCAAACGCCGCTGAGCTATCTCTCCGGGCCCACAATGTTTTACATTTAAATGTCTTGTAAGCAAGTTTTAGAAAGATAAAATTGTATAGTCATTCTATAAATTTCACTTATAACTACAATAAATGATATTAACTTAATATACATGCTTCTAAATGATTATTGATTAAGTATTGGTGACAATGATGATGTAAAAATTGCTTCTTATTAGGGTCCCAACTAAACTTAGGAAAACTATCTAGATTGTATGTATCATCTATTCATATATCTCCATATATAAACCTCTTTATATTCATATTTACACTAAATATACAACATATATTTATGTATTATCTAATACATAGTCGATTTCTAGACCTATATATACTTATACATTATCTAATACATATTGGATTTATACATCTGCACACACCAATATCTCTACCAATATTTATCTTCCCTATTAGAATGTCAGCATCTGGGAGGTAAGAGCCCAAGTTTATCTGTATTTAAATCCTGAGTGTCTACTTTGAGCCTGACTTAATGATTCCTCAGTGGTTATTTCTTAATTCAACATAGCTTCATTGCCATTACCGGGAAAAGGTACTACAACACACCCAAAAAACCAAATGTAACAAACAGTCCTTTCACTCCAGCATCTTCCTTCTTAGTATCATAGCTGCCAAGAGACTGGGGTGATGAATGAGATTCAAACAGCCTCTTCTCTCATTCTTATGTTTCTGTTACTATTTCCATTGCATATTATCCTTTCTGATTGACAGAATTTGTCAATCTAAATTTCTCAATTCTAGTCTTTTTCTCTCCCCATACACAATACCTGAAAAATCCATACTTACTTTCTCTGCCCACTAGTTCAATCCCTCCATCCATTTCTTCCTCCTTTCACATTTCTCTTCTGGGTCATATTTTATCTTGTTTCATTTACATTGTGTAATCAAAAAATAAATCATCTAGAAGGGAGGTGAGAGTTCTAGAAAAAGTTTATTTCTAAAATATTATTGTAAACTAATGGACTTTCCCTTTACAGGAATACAATTTTGTGATTATTTTAATGACATGTTTAAGAAACTATTCTTCAAATGTTTTGAAATTGCCTTGTTTTGATTGGATAATCCTCTCTGCCAGTAATACAGTCCTCTCCTAACTAAATAATTTACTTTAAAAGCTATTAAAAATTTAAAATATTTGTCTCAATCTGTGTGTATATAAGAGAAATATTGAGAATGAAATGTATATTAAGAATGAAATGAGACAATTAGCTTTGTTATTTCACACATCTCATGCTCCTTCTAAAACATTATAAAACTTCTAGTACATTAAAAACTTTTGCTGTTCTCTTCAGTTTTCTCTATATATTAAGTTTTGTAAAAATATATCTTCATAAATGTTCCATACCATATAAAAAGTTAATTTTAAAGTTTTCTCTTCTTTTTTTATCTCTTAAACATTTTTAATATTTTTTTAAATTTATTTACTGGGAGATACAGTCACAAAGTTTGTTCATGAGTGAGTTTCAGTCATACAATTTCCAAAACTCATCTCTTCACCACTGCACATTTTCTGACATCAATATCTCCAGTTTCTCTCTTACCCTCCACCCTTCCCTCCCCCTGCTTTGAGATTTGGGGCCACACCCAGAATGTCTCAGGAATTACTCTTGGTTCTGTGCTTAGAAATCAGTTCTGATGTTACTCAACATATCATATGTGGTTCTGGGAATCAAAACAGGGTCTTCCATGTGCAAGGCAAGTACCTTGATCACTGTACTATCTCCTTGGCTATAAAAATATTATCTTTGAACACTTCTTCTACTAAATAATAATAAATAAAGGGGAAAAAGTGAAACTCTTGTATTAATAAAAGAATTACATGAACCAAGGTAGTTAAATTAATCTTAAGACTTAAAGACAATTAAGTTCATGCTTATTTGAAAAATTTTGTATTTTTATGACATTCCTGGCTTTGAGTACAGATAAGAGTGTCGAAAGGAAGTGATTGATTTTTATTGTTTTTTACTACATAGAGGTTACCTCTCCAATAAGGCCTCCTTTTTGTTCTTTTTCTCTGTCATTTATCTTTTGTGTCTGTGAATGTCTTGGGGCTACCACCAATGTAGCTCAGGGGTTATAAGATAACATATTGATAATGATATTAATGTTATTCTATAATATAATATATAATATAAAATAATGTAATATAATATTATAATATAATAATGATATTAATGTATCTGCTCAGGAGTGATCCCTGACAGTGTTGAAGAAAACTATATGTGGTGCAGGAGATTTGAACCAGGATAACAGCCACAGCCACAGGTAAGGCAAAGCAAGACCAGAAAGCCTTTCTACCCCTCCTATTCTCAATCGTTTTTTGTTTGTTTGTTTATTTGTTTTGTTGTTGTTTGTTTGTTTTGTTTTTTGGACCACACCTGGTGGTGCTCAGGGGTTACTCCTGGCTGTCTGCTCAGAAATAGCTCCTGGCAGGCACGGGAGACCATATGGGACACCGGGATTCGAACCAACCACCTTAGGTCCTGGATAGGCTGCTTGCAAGGCAAACACCGCTGTGCTCTCTCCGGGCCCTCTCAATCGTTTTTTTAAACAGTTTGTTGGTTAGAGGACTTTGGATTAATCCTCACATTGTCTTCTAATTAGTTGTCTCTAGATTGGTTCCTTTGATTTTCTTGTTAAAAAGATGTTTCCCCATTGCTTCCTCATCTGGCTTTTGCCCTCCCCGTGTAGGTGAACTTTGTTTATTCCAATAAAGGCTACTCAGGAGGCCTGAAGGAGGAGCTGCTATCTAGGCTCGTGGTTCCTTGTGGTGGAGCAACTGACTGGTGGGTAAACAGCTTGTGGTGTGAGTTTCTGACCTGCAGCTATACCTTCCCAATTATGTGTGGATTATTTCATGTATCAGAATTGCTGCCTGACCTGTATCTCTTGTTTTACCCAGACAGAAGCAGGGGAATTCTTCTCCCTCTCTGGGGAACTCAACAACCCACCATCCCAACAGTTCACATTATAAATATTTTATTTTAGTTTTTCTGAAGTCTGACCAAAAAAAAAAAAAAGCAATTACAGCATATAGTATAAAATAACTATAGACAATAAAGCAAAATATAAATATAAGACTATTCTGTACTAGCTGTCACTGACAATACTAGGTAAAACTCTGATCTATGCGAACCAGACCCATTGGAGGAAAAAACAGGGAGGCAGGATGTTAAGTGAGAAGATCATAGGTATTAATGAAAACCTGTTTCTAGTGGGCCATCGATCTAGGACAGCAGATAAGATGCGTGCTTGGTGCACATCTGACCTAGGTTCAATTTCCAGTACTGAGCAACACTAGGAGTCTTCCCTGAATACCAGGAGTAAGCCCTAAGCACTACTGGGTGTGGCCCCCAACAACAACAGCAGTAATAATAACAAAATAATAATAAAACTAAAGTTTCTTAGAAAAACAAACAAACAGAGATTCTGAAGAGCCAAATGATGTATCACTTCAACAGAGAAGAGCCAGAAATTTTTTTGTATAGACGTGATACCATAACTCAAAACTATAGAACATTTCTTTTCTACTACCTATTGGAATAACCTTACACCACAATCTTATTTCATCCTGACAACTTTCTATTATCACCATTGTTTTACATATGAAGAAACGGAGATTCAGAGAGGTTAAGCAACATGCCTAGGATTTCACAGCAGCAAGTGGAACAAGGAACAGCCAAAACTATTAACTCTGTGATGCAATAGGCTCTCCCAGCCATTTTTCATTGCACACAATTCCACACGCCTCTTGGAAAAAAAGCCTTTTCACTTCAGTTACATAGATTCCTATGCTTGGACATCCAGTACTTCCCACCTTTACATCTGATCCCAGCCATCATGGTTAGGATTTCCCTCAGTGACAGGCATTCACATAAACTGACTTGTCTATCCAGTCTAACAATAATTCTGCAACACAGAAACAGGGAGTGGAACTTGACTTTACACACCCATGGCCAACCCCACAAAGAAAGACTGAGAAATGTGTTTGATCTTTGCTTGCTCAATCTCAACTCAAGAAGACCCACATAAAGAAAGTTAATTTGCTTCACCCTTCCTCCTACTCTTTAAGATGCCTGGAACAGCTCTGAGACTCATTCCAATATCTACAGTCACAGGAGTCCAGAGAAAGTTCCCAGAAAAATTGGACTGTAAATCACCTTTGGTTTCACAGTTAAAATGTATGTTTCTTTTAGACAACTGGTGATGGATGTTGAACAATTGTGATCATTTTGCAATATATAAAAACATCAAATAATCAGTAATTGTACAACTAAAATTACTTTATAATATATCAGCTAAATATAAATAGAGGGAAGAAAGGAAAGCTGGAAGGGAAGGAGAAAGGAAAGAAGAAGAACGGGAAGAGAAGGAAACATTGAGGATGGAGTACAGATCAGGTATAGAGCATATACCTAATATATGGCCTGTGTTGAATCTCACAGCAATATAAAGCAAGGAAAGGAAAGGAGGGAAGGAGGCAGGAAAAAGAAAAGATAGTACAACTCTCTGAGGAAGACAAACAGATGACCAACAAGCACCTGAAAAAATGCTCATCATCTTGTATCACCAGGTAAATCCAAATCAAGACAACAAAGAGATAAGCTACACTAGTAAAGATAACACATATCAAAAATACTGGAAACTGTGTAGGTGGGGATGTGGTGAAAAAGGAACTCTCATCGCTTTCTGGTAGGAGTGCTGTCTGGTTAAAACCATATGGAAAACAGGATAAAGAATTATTAGAAAACTCAGAATCTGTCAGGTGACCCAGAAATTCCACTTTTGAATATATATCCCCAAGAAAAACATTTATTCAGTAGGTCACATGCACACTACTGCTCATCACAGCACCCACTTAAATTGCTAAGTGTTGGGGCCAGAGAGATAGCACAGCGGTAGGGCATTTACCTTGCATGCAGCTGATCCAGGATGGACAGTGCTTGGAATCCTGGCATCCCATATGGTCCCCTGTGCCTTCCAGGAGCGATTTCTGAGCACAGATCCAGGAGTAAGCCCTGAGTACCACAGGGTGTGACCCAAAAACCAAAAAAATAAAAAATTGCTAAGTGTTGGAATCAACTTATCTGTCCAACAACAGATAAGTGGATCATAAAGATTTGGCAATATATACATAGCTGTAAGGAATGATTTAATTATGCAATTCACTGCAACATGGATGTAACTGGAAGATAGCGTGCTAAATAAGCCAGATGAAACAAACCAGAAGAAGGATAAATATAGGATGAGATTACTTATATGTGGTATAGAAAATAACTGCATGAGGGAATGCAGTGGTTTTAATGGGAGTTTTCTAGAAGAACACTCTTGGCCCCAAAGTATAGTGAAAAACTAAAATGGAGAGGGAGAAAGATAAATGTGAAAAAACTGAGGACAGAGGTCAAGAGGACTCTTGACCTTGACTCTTGACTCTTGGAGGTGTTAAGGAAAAACAGAACTTAAATGCATAAACCATGCAACTAAATAACATTAAAATCATTAGACACAAAATTTAACAACCAAACTTAAAGAGCTGACTGTTATAATGGGTTAGCACTAGTTGAGGGATTGGTGCTGAAACATTGTATGTCTAAAACTGAACTCTGGATAACTTTGGCTTTTTTTTTGGGGGGGGGGGCACATCTGGTGGTACTCAGGGGTTACTCCTGGCTATGCACTCAGAAATCGCTCCTGGCTTGGGGGGCTGTATGGGACTCTGGGGATCGAACCGTGGTCCATTCTGGGTCAGCCGCATGCAATGCAAATGCCCTACCACTGTGCCATAGCTCGGGCCCCAAACTATGAATAACTTTGTAAATGACAGTGCTTTATATTAAAAAAAATGAAGTTTTATTAAAGGATGGAAGGAAGGCAGAAAAAATAAAGTAAGTTGGGATTTATAGGCATCCTTAACATTTTATTACATGAAAATTCTCCCATTCAACCCAGTTTAGTTGGATGCAAACCCAGTTGAACAAAAAGATATTGAAGTGATCTAGTGTAAGTCCCTGAAATAGATGCCTGAAATAACTCTATTCCCATATCTAAAATACTTGACAACTGAGACATCAGTGTTGTCCCTGAAAACATAACCAACTGTGCCTGGAGTCTCTCAAGGTCCTACTGTTGCTCAGCTCTACTGTTCACATCCTAGAAATGACCCTCTCAGGATAGGCTCAAATTATTTTATAAATATCTTACTCCCTTCTCGTGACTGGCTCAGAACATTTCATACTCAAAGCACTATGTTCCCAGACTTAGCTCCTGTTCATCACCTCCCAGAATTAACTCATCTATAGCAAGCAGGAACATAGCCCAGAGACACTCAATAAGACTCCCCAAGACTGTGCTAAGTGGGTCTCTCTTGAGTCCTCTGCCAAGTCAGTGTGATGTGCTCTCTTTTCATAAACTTCCTCGGCCTAAACTGTATTGCTCTCCTTGTAAATTTTCTTATCACCCCATCATCCATACATAAACAGGTCTGTGTTTGAACTTCCTTCAGATACAGTAGAGAGCAGAATAGACAGATATCCAATACATTTTATTTTTCTGAGTAAAATAGATTTTCTTGTAAAAGTTTAGCAAACCTTTATCATTCAAATAAAATTCAAGAGCTCTCTGGAATTATCCTATGACAATTGCTCCTGTTTTGAAGGTGCGAGTACAACAACTATGAATGTACAGACAGTACAGCTTGGGTGTGACCCTAGCAAGCACAGGTGTGAGCAGCATCCAAGTGTAATCCTGGGTCATTTGAGCACCATGAATGAAAGGGAAGAGGTAGGAATGAATGGGAGGAAAAGAGAGTGAAGAGGGGCAGGGTCCTGGAGTAGAGGGGAAGGAAGGAAGTCAGTGGAAGGTAAGGAAGAAAAGGGAATAAACAAGCATTTTTTTTTTTTTTGGTTTTTGGGCCACACCCGTTTGACGCTCAGGGGTTACTCCTGGCTATGTGCTCAGAAATCGCCCCTGGCTTGGAGGGACCATATGGGACGCCGGGGGATCGAACCGCGGTCCTTCCTTGGCTAGCGCTTGCAAGGCAGACACCTACCTCCAGCGCCACCTACCCGGCCCTGTAAACAAGCATTTTTTAAGCCATCACAAGCTACCTGATAAATTTCATACACAGAAAATAATATTTGTAAAGTTAATGTTTATAACGACATGTTAAATCTACTGTATCCTACATGTCTGTGTAAGTGACTATTCCTTGTCCTTTTCTTTAAGGAAAAGTATGTGGTCTATGGATATTTTCTGTTTATCTTTGGGCCACACTATTTGGTGCTGGGGATTATTCTGACTCTGTACTTCAAGATTGCTCCCAGCAGTGCTCAGAAGACTATGTGATGCCAGGGACGGAATTGTGGTCACTACATGTATTTTGTCTCGGGTTCCTGGGCACTACTATTTTAATCTCAGATTTGGAAACAGGTTTATATAAAATATACTCTCCCAAGATTATTGAAACCTATAAAAATATATTTCCCCTCTGCCTTTCTTTTTCTAAACAAGTTCCAATTGCCTATTAAAATAAATAAGTTGAGGGGCTGGAGTGATAGCACAACAGTAGAATGTTTGCCTTGCATGTGGCCAACCCAGAAAAGACCCAGATTTGATTCTTGGCATCTCATGTGGTCCACTAAGCCTGCCGGGAGTGATTTCTGAGCACAGAGCCAAGAGTAACTCCTGAGCACCACTAGGTGTGGTCTCAAGACAAAAACAATAATAAAATAGGTTGAAGTAAAAATGTCAACCTATTATAATATCTGAAAATTAAATGAAGGCAAACTCTCTTCCAGCAAAAATAATCTCCACTGGGTTTTCAATAAAGTCACTTTATGACATCTATTATCCTTTACTCTACTTCTCCAACATAAGTGGGGGAAGATACTGGAGTCAAATTGGGTGAGGTACTTCATAATAGATGCCAGCAAAATGAAAAGGCAAGAGCAGGATAAGGAAACAGTGGGTCATATATATTAAAAATAAATAAATGAACTCTCTTTTTTTCCTTGACTCACTCAGCTAAGTCTATGGCAGAGAGAGGCATAAGGGACCCTTTTCAGAGTCTTCTTGAACAAACTGCAAAGATGACCAGGAAAAAAAGCCAATATATCTTTATATCTTTTTATTTTAGTTTGAGATTTCAACACTGTTCTTCCTTTTTAAAAAATTTTTTTTATTAAAACCATTGTGAATTACCAAGTCCTTCATAGCTGGATTTCAAGCATACAGTGACAGTGAATTAGGAGCATTCCCACTACTTGTATGGAACTCCCTCCACCAATATTCCCAGAGTGTATCCTATACCACCACCTTTGCCCCCTGGTCTGCCAGTATAATAGAACCGTTTTAAGTTTAGATTGTTATAGTTTGAGTCTCTTGATTCCATTGCCGTTCACTTTGGCTTGGGTATTTAGTTCTGTCCTTTTTTTTTTTTTTATCTCCACCAATACACCTGAGATCACTTGTCCCCTGACCTTCTCTTCTTTTTTTTCTTCAAGTTTATAGAAAAATGCAGAAATATGAGGTAAAATAAAGTAATTCACGTGCCAAGGCTCTATGAAAAAGGCAGATATCCCTATCTAGAAGATAAAAATAAAATTTAAGTAAAAGGGGGGGGGAATTGCAGGGTTTGTTGTTTGTTTATTTTGTTTTGGCAAAGGGTTAGCAAACGTCAGAGAAATTAGAAAGGAAATACGCTTGGCCTAAAAATAAAGGGTGTCCCTACCCATGGTCTCAAACTCTATTTACCTGGGGGCCGCAGGAGGCAAAGTTGGGGTGATCCTTGAGTGCAAAGTCAGTAGTAAGCCTTGAACGTTGGGGGGGAGGGGTGACCCAAACAACTAAAACAAAACAAAACAAAAAAAGTTTTCTCTAGGGCAGGGCCACAAAATGTACGGAGGGCCGTGTGCGGCCCGAGTTTGAGACCCGCTGGGCATACTAATTGTCCAACCCTGAAGTCTAAGAAAGCCAATATATCTTATATAACTAAGATTTGCCCAAGACAGCATAGGCAGCTGTTTAAAAAGAAACCAAAACAAACAAACAAAAAAACAAAGCAAACAAATCCCTACTTGAAGTCACTTATGGAAGATGAACAAACTGATTTTAAAATGACAACAAAATTAACCTCCAGAGTATCTCACTGATACACTTCAAAAACTTCAGGAAAATTCCTAAGCACAGAATCTAAAGTTGTCTCTGAGGTTCCCTCTGCAGGGTGTGAGGCTGGGCAGTGCTTGGGTCTTCTAGAGAAGGTATGTGGCTAACCCTGCCCAGGACTGACCCACCCTTCACTGCCAAGTCTGACCAGTCTTAAGCAAACACACTCTTAAAGGTGATTGTGCAGAGGAATTTGGCAGCTGTGTCTTCCTCCTGAGGTGTGGTGCTAAGAACAAGTTCCTCAGCCAGAGGCACAAGATTATCTACCTTCTTTTCTGAAGAAACTACTCAATTATTTTGACTCAGAAATTCAGATCTATGTTAAGATTCCGATAGCCTTCCTCTGTTACTGGCATCATTAAAATATTTTTTTAAAAAAAGAACTAGGGGCCTGAGCAATAGCACAGTGGTAGGGCATTTGCCTTGCACATGGCTTACCCAGAATGGACCTGGGTTTGATCCCTGGCATCCCATTTGGTCTCCAGAGCCAGAAGCGATTAGCCAGAGACTATGAGTGCCGCAGGGTGTGGCTCAAAACTAAAAAAGAACTAAACAAAAATTACCCTTTGTTCTATGCAATGAAAAAAATTTGATCTGCTTGTTGTAAGCCCAGGATGAAATGTTCAAGGATTCTCTGTATAAATATCATTAATATTTCTCTCTTTTCTTCCCTTATTCCATCTATGGGGTACCTGAATGGCTTCAGTAGGTCCTATAGCTCAGAAAGAATGAAAGATTTCTGGCTCAGAACAAGTCCTCTCTAGAATTCTTTTACACAAGGCACAGATGCTTTAATCTTCTGAGGGACAACCTTGTTTCTATAGGCCACATCAATCATGGAAAAAAAGTCAAAGGAATTTGACTCCAGCGCCTACCTATTCATCTCAAAGATTCCTAGCAGACCCAATCAAAGGTCACTGTCCTTTTATTTTTGGTGTGTCATTCTGTTTATTTTGGACAGAATCCAATATCGGATACTGTTGGTCTGAGCATAGGCGAAACTCTTCTGTTAAAAGAGAGCAGTCATGCTAAGAGAGACAATCAGGGAGAGGGCAGAGGTGAGCTGAGATGTCATTCAGAGGAAGTGTTGAGTCACTTGTTGGTTCTTCATGGGAGACCATTGCCATTGCCCTGTGAATCATTTGTGAACTAAGCATGACCCTTCTGGATGCCGGAATTGAGTGGGTGGACAACTGAAAAATTTTGTTGTTGTTGTTGTTGCTGTGTTTAAAATTAGGAATCCTCTGACTTGTCATTGGGTCAAAGTACATTAAGTAATAGGCCAATTGCTGGAGGCCAGAAAGCCAAAGTGAAAGGATAGGCAAATGCTGGAAACAGAAGCAAAACAAAATGTCAGTAGGGGGTTACTGATCTGGGACCGAATTAAAGTTACCTCAGGGATAGAAAAATGAAATATCTGTAATCATTTCAGTTTAAATGTGTAAAGCAAATACCATTAGCTAAAGTAATTACTAGCCTTATCCTCTCCACAATGCATATTAGAGCATTTAAGTCTTGCCCTCTCCACTTTAACCTTTACTGCCTACATTTCCCAGGTTACTATTTTATGAAGATAAAGTACTTATAGCCAAAAAAGATACATGATTGATCTTTATTCTTTAAAGATCAACCTTATTCCATAGGACCTACACAAGATACAAGAAAAGAGAACAGATATTTTTTAAAAGTCTAATGCATAGTAAGGGAGAAGGTACCTCAAAAGCAAGAAGAGACAAGAACTGTAAATTCGAGAATAATTAAGAGATAAGAGGAGAGATTTGCTAGAGTTGATAAGCACTAAAGAAGTAATATACATTTTTGATTATATATCCCTATCTGTATAAAATAGTTTGGCCATATACTATTTGTAACATAATATTAACTTATATTTTTGTAATTTTTGCAATGTTGTATATTTTTTAATTCTGTAGATAAAACTATTCAATTTATGAGAATTCTGACTTACAAAGGCTAAAAGATTAGGAAATATATATATCAAAATATGTATTGCAGAGGTTTATATTCTAGTCTTCTCTATAAAGAACTGACATGAGCTTTGGAAGAGAAGAGAATTACAAACTATGATGTTGTTCAGGTGTCAATGTCATGTGTTTTGGTAGCTGGTTAATGTCATATGTTTCCAGAAACTTCTAGACATCCTCCTATGAATTATTTTCTTTCAATGATGAATAGTATCTGAACTATAATCAGTCATTTCCTGAAAGTCCTGAAAGTCTTGATTTTTCTTAAAGCCATCCTGTATTTAACCTCCATTTTCATAGCTTTTCTATTTCCTTAATAGTAATATGACTGACATGTACAGCTTATAAAGCATAATATACAACAGAAGCCAAACAGAATAATAAAAATATAATTTTGAGTATTTAAATTTATAAATTACATAAGTTTTCTCCTTCAGAAAATATTCATTTTAGAAATATTTACAATTGATTAGCACATAAATTGAATTTGGGCTCTAAATTTATTTATATATATATATCTAGTTTTATCACTGTAAGAACTACAAAAAAAATCTAAAAACATACCATTTAAAATTAGAGTTCTGGGACCAGAAAGATAGCAAAGCAGGTAGGGTATTCGCCTTGTACATGTCTGATCTGCATGTTTGATTCCTGGCATCCCCATGGTTCTCCCAACACCACCAGGAGTAACTCCTGAATGCTGAAACCAGTAGTAACAAGTAACCCCTAAGAACTGCTGGGAATGGTCCTAATATAGATAGATAGATAGATAGATAGATAGATAGATAGATAGATAGATAGATAGATAGATAGATAGATATAGATAGATAGATATAGATAGATATAGATATAGATGTGTATATATATATGTATATATATATATATATATAAAACAGTTGTGTTAAACTGATGAGCAAGTAACACAGATAAGGACTTTTTTATCTTACAAGTGGCTTGCCCAGGTTTGATCCCCCAAATGGCATACAGTTCCCCCAGTCCCTGCCAGAAATTATCCCTGAGCACAGAGTCAGAAGTAAACCCTGAGAACCACTAGGTGTGACCCCAAAATAATAAAATAAAATATGTGATTGGCTATTGTTTAGTAGAGTGTGATATGTAAGAAAATTGTGCAGAAATTATGAAACTTTTCAGAACTGTGTAAAATAATATCTAAATATAATTAATACATTCTATGCTCTTGAAAAGTACATTTTTTGTACATTATTTTTATTTGTTATTTTTTGGGGGGCCACATCTGGTGACATTCAAGAGTTACTCCTGGCTATATGCTCAAAAATCACTCCTGGCTAGGGGGACCATATATGGGATGTCAGGGATCTAACCAGGTCCGTTCTGGATCTGCTGTGTGCAAGGCTATTGATCTGGCCCTGAAAAGTACATTTTCTATTATAAAGACAGTAACCTTCCCCAGCAAAAAAACTAATTTTGAGGTAGTTGTGATTGAAATATTGACAAAGCTTTCTGTGGAAATAGATGATTGCTTCTAAGACTAAGAATATCCAGAAAGTTTCTGAAGAAGCAGGCAGTTTTGAGAGGCAAGATTTGCCTCATCCCATTTTCAAGAAGGAAACATCACTCTCCAAATAAGTAGAAGAGGAGATAAACAGATGGGACTATATTAAGCTGAGAAGCTTCTGCATAGCAAAAGAAATAGTGCCTAGGATACAAAAGCCACCCACAGAATGGAAGAAACTATTCATCCAATACCCATCAAATAAGGGCCAAATATCTAAAATATACATGGTACTGACAGAACTTAACAAGGAAAAAAAACATCTAACCCCATCAAAAAATGGGGAGAAGAAATAAACAGACATTTTCTCAAAGAAGAAATACAAATGGCCAAAAGGCACATGAAAAAGTGCTCCACATCTCTAATCATCAGAGATGCAAATCAAAACAATGAGGTACCATTTTACACCACAGAGACTGGCACACATCACAAAGAACAAGAATAATCAGTGCTGGCGGGGATGTGGAGAGAAAGGAACTCTCATTCATTGCTGGGGGAATGCCATCTAGTCCAGCCTTTATGGAAAGCAATATGGAGATTACTCAAAAAACTGGAAATTTAGCCCCTAGATGATCCAGCTGTACCACTCCTAGGGACACAAAAACACAACACAGAAATGCCTTCTGCACACCTATATACATTGCAATGCTATTTACAATAGCCAGAATCTGGAAACAACCAAGATGTCCTTCAACAGATGAATGACTAAAGAAACTGTGGTACATATATACAGTGGAATATTACACAGCTGTCAGGAAAGATGAAGTCATGAAATTTTCTTATACATGAATGGACATGGAAACTATTATGATGAGTGAAATAAGTCAGAGGGAGAGAGACAGATGCTGAATGGTCTCACTCATCTATGGGTTTTCTGGGGGGGGAGGCATACCTGGTGGTGCTCAGGGGTTACTCCTGGCTCTGTGCTCAGAAATTGCTCCTGGCAGCCTTGGGAAACCAGATGGGATGCCAGGATTCTAACCACCATTCATCCTGGATCAGCTGTGTGCAAGGCAAATGCTCTACTGCTGTGCTATCACTCAGGCCCCTCATCTATGAGTTTTAAGAAAAATAAAAGACATTATTGTATTAATGTCCAGAGACAATAGAGATGAGGGCTGGAAGGACCAGCTTAGGATATAAAGCTCACCAAGAAGAGTGGTGAGTGCAGTTAAAGAAATAAATACACTGACAACTATCATGACAGTGTTAATGAGTGATGGAAGTTCTATGCCTGTCTTGAATATAGGCAGGGGGTCTGGGAAGGGAAATGGGGGGGGGCCTGGTGGTGGGAATGTTGCAATGTTGAAGGGGTGTGTTCTTTTTATGCCTAAAACCCAACTACAAGCATGTTTGTAATCATAGTGCTCAAATAAAAATATTTTTAAAATAGTTGCCTCATCAGCTATAAGATTTTTAAATATATATATATGTGTGTATATATTTAAAATCTTAAAATAACATTCTCATAGTTAAGCAGGAGAGGTGGTTGAATAAATGGGAGCACATGCTTTGCATTGGGGAGGCCTGAGTTTGATCCCAACAGTGCATGGTCCAGGAGAAGCCTGTAAACATGGTTGGCAGTGCCTCCATAACAAAGTAACCTACAAAACCCTCCCAAAGTAGAGTATTAACAAAGAGATAGATAAGTGGATTCATCTGGAAACACTATATAAGCACACACAGCATTTACATTTTATATCCAGCAGAGGTGGCATAGCCTACTTTTGGGGAAAAAAAGAAAAAAAAAACAAATAAATCTAGTGTAATTTACCCATATAGAGAAGAAAATGAGTCTTCATCTCATATGCAACAGGAATCAACTCTACATTAAGGGTGTTTTTGATGTTTGGTTTTGGTTTTGTTTGGTTTATGTTTTTGGACCACACCCAAGAGATGTTCTGGGGCTCCTTCCAGCTCTGTGCTTGTATCATGCGGTGCCAAAGATTCAAGTGTGTGCTCAGCCTACTGAGCCATTGCACTGGTACAACGCCAAGAGTGATTAAAATAAGAAGGTTTAGGGGCCGGTGAGGTGGCGCTAGAGGTAAGTTGTCTAGGTTGCAAGTGCTAGCCAAGGAAAGGACCACGGTTCGATCCCCCGGCGTCCCATATGGTCCCCCCAAGCCAGGGGCAATTTCTGAGTGCTTATCCAGGAGTAACCCCTGAGCATCAAACGGGTGTGGCCCAAAAAACCAAAAAAAAGTATATGAATGTGTAAAGAAAAACTTAAAAATGTTAGAAGAAAATATAGATAAGGGATTGGAGAGACAGTAGAAGAAGTAGGTGCGTGTCTTGAATATGGTCAAACCAGATTACATCACCTGCATAATATATCCCCTGACCACTGTTAAAAGAGAACTTTCAGGAATCACTGCCATCAGTCTTGGGGGAACTATATGGGATACCAAGGAGTGAACCCAGGTCAACCACATGCAAAGCACATGCAAGTACATCTGGTGTACTAGCTCCCTGGATCTTGAAAAAAATCATATCCAGCATAATATACCAAATAGACTTATAATATATGCAAAGATTACTATGATTTAGTGGGAAAAATTACAATCAAATTAAAATTGCATATAAAACAAAATAAATAAAAATAAATAAAAATTTTAAAAATTGCATATAAAACAGGAGCATACAGACAAGTCATATGTACAGTCAATAGGGAATACTCAAATTCAGTATTAGCCAATAAGTTTAGATCATAACAAGATACCACTTTATATTTAGGCTAAAGAATGGCCCTTTAGGGCCAGAGACATAGTATAGGGCACTGGCATACGGTCTCCTAGCACCACAGGGGTATTTCTAAGCATAGAACCAGGACTAGCCCCAGAGAGCAGAGTATTGCTACCCTACAGCTCACCAACAAGAATAGTCTCTTCACAGTTCCTAATATTCAGCACCTACAAAAAATTATTTAACTTTTATGGAAGAAGGTATTTTGCAGATGTGACTAAGGCTCATGAGGTAAAAAAAATCATTTTGGGGCCCGAAGAGACAGCACAGCGGCGTTTGCCTTGCAAGCAGCCGATCCAGGACCAAAGGTGGTTGGTTCGAATCCCGGTGTCCCACATGGTCCCCGGTGCCTGCCAGGAGCTATTTCTGAGCAGACAGCCAGGAGTGACCCCTGAGCAACGCTGGGTGTGGCCCAAAAACCACACACACACACAAAAAATCATTTTGAATCATCCAGTTTCCTAATTTGAGGGCAAGGAGGAAGCTCCTGAATGAAGGTAATGTGAATGCCAGAAATAGAGATCAGAGAGTCAGAGCCTAAAAGCTAGTGAGAAGTGAAAGTTTTGTGCATCCATGAATCAATATGTGGCACATAAGAAACAAGACCACCTAGCATGACAGCAGCAAGGGCAACAAAATCTACTCAGAAAACATGAGTAAAATTAGGCAAAGTAAGATTTTTTTTTATTTCTTTCCAAAATGTATAGAAATGTAAGTTTTAAGTTTTTTGATTTTTTTTTTTTTTTTTTTGGTTTTGGGCCACACCCGGCATGCTCAGGGTTTATTCCTGGCTATCTGCTTAGAAATAGCTCCTGGCAGGCACGGGGGACCATATGGGACGTCGGGATTCGAACCAACCACCTTAGGTCCTGGGTCGGCTGCTTGTAAGGCAAACGCTGCTGTGCTATCTCTCTGGTCCCAATAAGTTTTAATATTTTATAATAAATTCTTTATAATTGCATGTTGTGTCTGGTGTTGATGGAAACAGAACCCAGGATTTCATGTTGCAAGTAAGACAAGTTTCCTACCACTGTGCTATAACCATGGCTCAAGGTAATTATATATTTTATAATAATAATAAATCTTCATGATCAAAATAAAAAACAATAAGATTTTATCCAATATATTCCTTAAATTTATTTCTATCTACAAGTTAAGCTTCACAATTTTAAAATACCAATCATATTCAAGTGAACAACATCCTGATTGAAAATACTAGCTTGCCACAGAGAAGCCCCGAGGAGCTAGGGGAAGCTGTTTCTGATATTAAATCTGCAGAATCTAGTTGGTGGGACTAAATGTGTCCTTCAAGATGAGGGAGGTGGAAGGTAGAGAAGGACACTTCATGTTTTGGGCCAGAGAAAAACGCTAAGCAAGGTGATAAATCAAAGGATGCACCAAACTGCATGAAGGAATTTCTTTTCATCTATTTTTTGTTTGTTTGGGAGCCACAATCGGCAGCATTCAGGGGCTACTTCTGGCTCTGTGCTCAGGAATTGCTCCTGACAGGCTCAAATGGACCAACCATCTGAGATGTTGGGAATAGAACCCAGGTTGGCTGCATGCAAGGCAAGTGCCCTAACTTCTGTACTATAGCACTGGCCTCAAACTTCTTTATTTTTCTCTTGGTTTTGGTTTTGTTTTTGTGCCAACTCGGCAATAATTAGGGGTTACTCCTGGCTCTGTTCTCAGAAATTACTCCTGTCAAGCTAGAGGGATGACGGGGATCAAACCCTGGTTGACAGTGTGCAAAGAAAATGCCCTATCCACTATGCTACCTCTTTGGCCCCCGTTAAAGGAATTTCTACCTATTTTACACTCACCTGGCAAATAATACCGAGAGTCCCTGTTTAGATTGATTGTAGCTTCCAAATTTCATATGCAGAACTCTTAATCTCAGCATGTCACTTTATTTGGAAAGAAGTTCTTAAAAGAAGCAATTAATTTTAAAGAAAATTATTAGAGTAAGTCCTAATTCAACACTATTGGTGTCCTTATAGAAGGAAGTTGAATATAAACAGGTATTGATGAAGACTACATGAAGACAGAGTGAAAAGGTTAATATTTGACAAGCAGGGATAGATAACTCAGAAGAAACCAAACTTGCACAACCTTGGTCTTGAACGTCCAATCTACATAAACTGTGAGAAAACTGATTTCCAATGTTGAAGTTGCCCAATCTGTGGTTTTATGGTAGCTGTAGGTAACTAATACAATCTCTTCGCAAGGTACAGAGTAGCCATTTTTTCTCCATATTTTCTGAAAGAGCCTTCTGCAGAAAAAATGTAGCAACTGTGAAACTATTTTAGAAAGCAATAAAACTGTCAAACATGATTAGATTCTAATCTACAAACTTCCTTAATAATTACAAAGCTGATTTTCACAAAAGTACTGCAAGTTAGTGAGCATTGTTTATCAGCATTTATTTCATTCATTATAGTCCAGATATCTGTCGTTACTGATAAATATTCCTTTATATTCAAGAAATCCATAAAATGGATGCCCAAAATGTTACACAGCCATAGCCAGAAATGGTTACCAAGGAAGTGACATGAGTCACTTCATGTCACACATAGATATTGAAATTGAGATATTGAAATCAGTCTGAAAATCTCACATCACTTCAAAGCCAGACAATTCCACATTCTCTCATTTAAAGCTAAAAGAAACTTATAGGACAGAACATGGAGGCAGCTGAGCACCAAGGGCACCAAGTAATAAATGGCTAACTTCAGAATTCCACTAAAAATCTTAGCATAAATAGATTCAGATTTAAGGTCATTATCTCAAAGATACAGCTACAGCAATGCCCTAGTGTAAAACATAACTTGAAGTTGTTTACTGAGCAGTGTTTTCCCGCTTATTCACAAGGGAAAGCTAATAAAACTGTGCATCTTCTCTCATTGGCAGAAGTATGGTATTGACTCCACAGTAAGAGAAACATCTAGAGAGCTTTACCAAAGAACAGTTACCCACCAGGAGAACAGAAGCTAGGAGTCTTTTCATTCAAAACCAGATTCTCTGAGAATAAGCCAGAAAAGCTCCTAATGTAGCTATTAGCAGAATGCGCAATGCATAAGGAAGCCAGGTCATTTCAATACACCACTGTCTCTTTGCAGGTTTGTGGAAGTATACTAATTGGGGGGGGGGGTGTTTGAGGGGCAGCTGAAAAACATCTGTTGGTACACCATTCCTGTTGTGCCCTCAGTGATCACTCCCAGTAGTGGGAACTGAATTTAGGCTTCCTCAGTCCATTAAGCTAACTCTACAGTCCCAGAAAATTCACTTAGCATTAGCATTTAGACATTAGCATTGAGTGGAAATATAAAATGATCAGACCTAAACACTCAACCCAAAGTCGACAACAATAGAAGCAAGAGACCCAAACTACAACAAGCTATTAACAAAGGGACCTGTTACACTCACTGGCAGTCCAGGGGCTAAGGGTGAGGTATGAGATGTATACTGGGAAGAGGGTAGTCAACACTGGTGGTGAAAATTGCCCTGATTCCTGATTCACTGTCACTATATACCTTAAATATAACTGTGACAGACTTGTAATTCACATTGGTCTCAATAAAAATTAAAAAAAAGAATAATAGGGACCGAAGAGATAGCACAGTGGTAAGGCGTTTGTCTTGCATGCAGAAGAACAGTGGTTCTAATCCTAGCATCCCATAAGGTTCCCCGAGCTGTCCGGGGGTGATTTCTGAGTATAGAGCCAGGGGTAGCCCCTGAGCGCTGCTGGCTGTGATCCAAAACCCCTCGCCAAAAATAGTAATAAAAATGTAGGAAAAAAACTGGTGGTCAACCTACACACACACACACACACACACACACACACACACACACACACACACACACACACATATCCCTCTTACCAGAAAATCCTGGAAACCATTCGTATTTTCACTGTCTCTATAGTTTGTCTCTTCTTAAATGATATATAGTTGGAATCATTGTAGATAGCTTTACTTTTTTCTTTTTCTTTCTTTTTTTTTTTTTTTTGTGGTTTTTGGGTCACACCCGGCAGTGCTCAGGGGTTATTCCTGGCTCCAGGCTCAGAATTTGCTCCTGGCAGGCACAGGGGACCATATGGGATGCCGGGATTCAAACCAATGACCTCCTGCATGAAAGGCAAAAGCCTTACCTCAATGCTATCTCTCCAGCCCCTGTAGATAGTTTTTTCAAGCTGCATCTTTTATTTAACAGTATACATTAAAGATGTGATTAGCTAATTTTATTATGAGAGTCATAAAGCTAGAAAACAGATAAATAAAACAATTATTTGTAATATACAGTACTTGTTTTAAAAGAAGTACTGTATATTACTAATAGTTGTCACACAAATAAAATACTTCTTTTAAAAGAAATTATCACACAAATATGGACATACCAGCTTTTATGTATTTCTGTTCACCAATATGTGTGTGCTGGGTATAGAAAACAATGAAATTTGGGATAAAGAGCATTTCATACTTCTCACAAGAAGCATATTTCAAAGCAGAAATTTATGAATGACTCAAATTATTGACTTTGGTAGAAACCATGGGCAGAGAACTTTAATGCTAAAGTCTTAATAGAATGTTATGTGCATATATTTATACAAATTCATACTCCATTTCTCTGCCCCTGAAAAATACAAAAGATATTCCAGTAAACATAAATACACATAATCCTCAAAATTGTGCCCAACGCCATTATAAAAAAACAGAAGGTTCTACCTCATGGAAATAGGCTATGCAAAATACTTTAAAACACCAAATTTACCTGCAATGTATTTTAATATCAACTGAGCTTATTGTTAAAAAAAAATAAAGTTTTCACTGACCAACCATAAGGAATTAGATCCCCTATAATATTATATGAGTCAGAGGTGGATTGCTATGTCTAAAGCAAAGACTTTTATTTTTTTTTAAATAAGGGGCTTGTTGATTTTTAAACTCTAAAATATCAAAGAAACAGGAACCCTCCCTAATACCTTCTATGAAGCTAACATCAAGCTGATACCCAAAGCTAACAGAGATACTACCAAAAGAGAAAATTACAGACCAATCTCCCTGATAAACATTGCTGTAAAAATCCTCAACAAAATCTTAGCAAACTAAATCCAACAATATATTAAAAACACACACACATCAGTGAAAATTATGTAGTAATCTACCAAGATCAGTGAGCCTAAACAATAATACAGAAGGCTCAAATAGAACCAATCACAGGCCATTAAGTCCTTAGACATGGAATTAAGACCATTTAACAATCACCTGAAATTGATTCTTGTTGATATAAGTTTTGATCATTTCATTTGCTTTTGTATTGTAACAAAAAATATGAAGTACATTTATTTGTGCCTGGGTGGATGCAGGTTATGATGGTTTTGGGAAATTGGAGACACTATGTAGGTGGTGTGATTGATTGAACATTTTATGCCTCAAACATCTGTGTTATCAGTGTTATAATAAAAATTAGAAGAAAACAATATTCAAAAATAGACATGATAATTATAGATAGTAGCTTAATTTTTAGTAATATGCCACACAGATAGAAAATTATGAAAATACATAATTTAACAGTTTATATATTGGGATAAAGAGAATATCATCCTTCTCACAAGAAGCATGTAACACAATTATAGAGTTTATGGTGCACCTATTTGCAAATTTTTAAACTTCTATTTTATGTACTGAATTTTCCTGGGCAGTATTGAAATCTTACTTAATATATGCAATATATGTTATACTTTATTGCTAGCTGATGACCTGTGCTGTTAATTTGTATTCAGTCTATATTCTATTGTTTAGAGCAGCTGTTCTCAAGTCTTTATAAAAATTTGATTATCAAAAAAAATCACACATCAGGACTAAGTGGATTTCATCCTGGGGATGCAAGAATGATTCAATATATAAAAATCAGTTAATATCATATACCACATCAGTAAAAGAAAAGATAAGAATCATATGGTAAGATGCAGAGAAAAAATTTGGCATCACAATAAAGAATTTGTCAGTCCAGCACTATAAATCAATGTCATACCTTTAAAGTAATTTGCTAAAAATCAGAAACTTGATGTAGATATAGTTGTCTTATCACAAGTTGGTAATAAGTTTGACGTGTAAGAATAAAAGTAATTTTCCAAGGGAAAAGCTAAGCAATGCCTTCACTGAACAATTAAAAATTTATGCCACTGGCATAAATTTATGGCACATGGCCTCCTGTGCCTCCAGATGTCCTTGAGAAGGACAATGTGTCATCAACGAAGTATTTGCTTGAGGATATAAGACCTGACTCTGATTATGATGAAATAACATGTTCAAGAGGAAGGTGTGTTGTAGTGGCTCATCTAGACGAAGAATCTAGTCTTTCCAACTGTCAGAGAGACAAGACATAATCCTGATCTAAAAATATTAAAACCACGAGACAACTAAGTATAACATTAGGCCATAAATTGGATCCACACTGGAAAAGGGAAATGCTATACATGGGAGCAGTTGAATAAGGACAGTCACTGGGCTAAAATGCAATAAAATTTTTTTGCTGTGCCCGATGAGATTTATAGGTTACTCCTAGCTCTGCACTCAGCAATTACTCTTGTTGGTTCGAAGAGGACCATATGGAAAGCCAGGGATTGAATCTGGGTTGGGCAAATACCTTACCTGCTATATTATCTCTCCAGACACAAGGATAAATATTTTGTATGTTAATTTTATTGAAGCTAATGATTGAACTGTAGCTATGAAAAAGAAGTCCTAATTTTTAGAACATGTACAGCAAACTATTTAGGAGTAAAGTAGTATCAGGTAAAAGATTGGGATGTACACATACATAATTTAATGTTTTAACAATATAAATACATAGAATGAGAAAGCACATAACAAGCAAATGGAATCTGAATAAAGGTTATAAGAGGTACCTATTAAACATTTGATTGTTATTGCAGCCTTTTTGTAAATTTGAAGTTATTTTTAAATCATGAAAACACTAAACAAAACAGTGTCTAATGCAATATTTGATGACTTCTCAAAACCATCACTGTTCATCTTTTAAAATATTCTTTATCTCATTACTTTTTTATGATAGCAACCAGAATTTTTCAACTTGTCTTCCTTGCCATTATTTAAACGTGGCTTCCTTTTTCAAGGTCACACCATGCTTCATTATTGCTTCCAGAGCTCCAGCCATCTATCTTGTACAGTAAGCCCCAACCATTCTGTAGCTTGCTGAGGAGACTTTCCCCAATTTGTGTGCTATGAGCCAAAACTTAGTTTCACAGACACATCTACCTGCAAAAGAGAATAGAAAAATAGAGTTTTTGTTGGGCACTTATTTATCTGATATAAAATTTAAGTTCTTTACAGGGAACAATTAATATAGGGTAGTACTCTAGTTTCTGAATATGCTTATGTTTTGAAATACACCATTGCTATATAAATATTATTATTACATATGCCATTATTTTTGTCATGTATTTTGCTTATAGCCATATCATTATTAAAATGCTGACAAACAGTGTTTGATCTGATATCATGTTTGCTTTTGAGTGTCCCGGTGCTTGGCTCAGGGTCAGTAATTGCTGTGTAATGCTGATGAAATTAGAGCTGATAGGGATCCATTTGAGAGATACCAGAGACTTATATCTGATTTTCCACAGGATTGTCCTTCAATTTTGGAAGGACGTTGAGAACTGATCTCTTGGTGTTTAATATGATTAAAAGGTCCAAATTTAACTTTGTTCATTATTACAGGTCATAGACTATAATAGAAATCAAACAATTAAAAATTTTAAAAAAAGAAAAGAAAGCAAACAATTGAAGACAATAGCAAAACACAATCCTCTTCCTTTGACCTCAATGAACCTTCCTTTCTTGGGGTCTAAAGGCTTAGAACTCCTTCTGTGTTAAGTATCATAAAACATTTATCATTAGCTATATTTCTGGTTTTATATGATCAGGAAGAAAAAATTCAAAAACAATTTCAATGACATGTAGCAAAAAACAACATAATAGAAAACACGAAGTAAGGAATATTGGATGTCTGAGTCATTAATCTTCTTAAGTATGCAATAGTCTGAAAATCTTCAGAAATGGGTCAGTCTTTTTATATGAAAGCACTAACTCATGAAGAATTTTTATGCACAGAAAAAATAACATCACGTAGTCCCTAAATGTATTTGAACTTCGGCTTTATATCAGACATTTTTCTAACATTAAAGGCAAACTGGAATAAAATAAAAAATTAATTTCAGAGTTCTATTTTTGGTTTTGGGGGTCACACCTTTGGGGGTGCTCCAGGCTTACTCCTGGCTTTACATTCATAAATTACTCCTGGCAGGCTGGGGGATCTTATGGGATCTCAGGGGTCAACCCTAAATTGCTCCAGCCCCAATCTCAGTATTTAATCTTAGAAGAGTTCTTCCAGCTAGTGTTAAATTATTTTCAGCCACAATGTTGGCAATACTTTAGTATTTATATTTTTATTTTAAAAATTAAATAGGTGATAATAAGTAGGAGAACTGGAATAGAATAAAACACATTTTTGAGACTAGCAACAATTCCGGCCATTCTTTCCTCTTCTCTTCTCCCTTTATTATTGTTGCAATAAAAGTTATAGCCTTAGATGCTGTGTTTGCTGGACACAACACACTTTATTGTGGTGCCATGTATCACAATGGCAGTGCCAGGAATTCCACTCGATATACAGGACAGTGCTGATGATAAGATTCATGGCCTCTTGTCTACATAATAGACACTGAACAACCTTGAAAGGTTAATTGAAACTCAGTTTCTAAGTCTCAGTTCACTGAGTTCTGCATCAAATATTTACCAAAATTTTGAGTGTTTGTCTTAGGGCTGCCCCAGTGTAATAACTAGCATTTTGAATGGTAAAATATTTAGTGACTTCAGACATTTCTAATTAATGCAAAAAATGTGTAATTGCTCAATTTCCCCCTCTAAAGTGCCAGATGCTTTGTCATTGTGACCAGCCTCAAAATAGTTTTTAAATAGATATTGGAGAAAGTACAATAGGTGGGGTTCCAGAATGAGTAAAACAAAAGCAAAGACTCAAAAAAAAATAACATACACACACCCTTCTTTGAAGATGACTGCCAAGCGATTTAAAACAATGCCAAATAAAACTTCTCATTCAGGTTTGCTTTCTATCAAAACTTTGCTTGTTCTCATTATAAATTCCCAGGGTGGTTTTCTTTTTAAAGCATAGCCATTCTATCTTAAAATTTTAAATTGCATTAGGATGATGATTGAAATCTATCTTAAAATTTTAAATTGCATTAGGATGATGATTGAAATCTATCTTAAAATTTTAAATTGCATTAGGATGATGATTGAAATTTGGATGATACTATTTTATTATGTCCACAGATTACCACCTGTTAAAGAAGAGTCAAGGAAGTCTAATGCAAAAATATCTGGCCATATCTAAAAACTATATGGTAAGGGGTCAAAGTTCGTCACACTTTGAGCATCTGTATTTGCCTGCTGGCCTATCTGATACCTTCATCTATAAAAAGAGCACAGTCACATCACTGGGTGGTTGTCACATCTTGATTCTATGATTAATAAACTTGTCACTGTGGGAAGTTATCCAGCCTCTACTTGAGACCATCAAATCACAGAAAAGCTATAAAGATTTTATTTAGCCCTATATACCTTATCTTTGTCAAAAGGAATTTTAAGTGGCTGCGAGCCTTAGTTATCATCCTTGAGTCACCACAAATTACTATTTTCCTTATTTAGGATATTGCCCTGGCAGTAATTTTCTGACAGAGTAATAATTCCTTTAAAAGGGACAAAGAATAGACATCTCTTTTACCTCGTAAGTTCAGAAATCAGAAGAAGTATGACAAAGGTAGTTTCTCTGGGTCAAAATTAAAGTTAATGATAGTTGAAATATAGCAATAAATCAATTAATTCCTTCAGTAAATTACTATGATCATGGCAAAAAGATAGTATGGATGAAGGCTCTTGCTTTATGTTCCAATGATCCAAATTAAAATTCCCAGCACCATATATTGGCTTCTGAATACCACCAGGAATCACTTCTGAGCATAGAACCAGGTAGGCCCATACTACTGGGTATGGTCCAAAAAGCAAAATAACAAATAGACAGGGCCAGAAAGATAGCATCAAGGTAAGGCGTTTGCCTTTCATGCAGAAGGTTGCTGGTTCAAATCCCAGCATCCCATATGGTCCCCCGAGCCTGCCAGGAACGATTTCTGAGCGTAGAGCCAGGAGTAACCCCTGAGCACTGCCAGGTGTGACCCAAAAGCCAAAAAAAAAAACAACAAAAACAAACAAACAAAAAAACACAAAAAAACCTACCACCACCACCACCACCAACAACAACAACAACAAAAAAAAAACAAAGAGAAATTATTATAAGACCAGGTATAGCAGTAGAGCACTTGCCTTGCTTATGTAAAGGCCTGGATGCAATAATAGCAACACAAAAATTTTATTACAATTATATACAATATATTAGAATTAAAATTATTATTATTATTGCACAATAAAGTGAGCATCTCATCATACAAAATCTACTCACTCATAAAAATGAACTCATTGACCAATATTAACCTATCAACTAAAAATCGTGACAAATAGTGGGGCTGGACCAATAGCGTAGCAGTGAAGTGTTTGCTTTGCGTGTGGCCAATCTGGGATGGACCTGGATTCAATCTCGTGATCCCATATGATCCCTTGAGCCTGCAAGAGTGATTTCTAAGTGCAGAGCCAGAAGTAATCTCTGAGCTCTGCCGGGGTATGACCCCCCAAAAAAAATTAAATTAAATTTAAAAAAATTGTGGCAAATAGAGTGGAATATCTGTATATCTTCAAAATTTATACCATCACTAAATTCAGAAAAAAAAGTAACAACATCAAGCAGGAAAGAAATATGAAATAAGAGCAATCACGTATTTGTTTCCTTAAAATATTACCAGAAAGCATGATTTAGTGGTTCCAGGGCCTTAAGGAAGAAGAAGACACGGTATTTTGTCCCTTATATCATTCTCAAAGGGGTAGCAGCACACAAACTCTAAAAAGAAACATAGAAAGTGAATTTTCCCTGTTCCTTCGTAATAAATTAATCTCAGTTCCTTCTAAAACACCCACGCACTTTCACTTCAAGGCGCTAGGGGGCACCAAAGTAAGAAAAACAGATTCACACTATTTAAAAAGCACAAACACAAAGAAATAAAAAAAAAAATGAAAAAATAGGACAAAACAATCTCAGACCACACGACTCTAACTGTGGGACTGGGAAGTGGGTGGAATAATCAGGTAAAAGCTCTCAGTTGAATGATGGTGACAGAAACTAGACTTCTAGTTAGAACATCTTGCAATATGTTTAGACATTTCTAAATAAGTCTATGCCCTTGTAATTTATATTTTTTAAAACAAATATGCTACTTCAATTAAAAGTGTGAACAGAGAAAAAAACATACACCCATTTATTTATTTATTTATTTATTTGCTTTTGAGCCATACCTGGTGACACTCAGGGGTTACTCCTGGCTATGCACTCAGAAATCACTTCTGCCTTGGGGGGACCATATGGGACGAAACCCAGGTCAACAAGTGCCTTACCTACTGTAGTATCTCTCCAGTCTCAAAACAAGAGCTTTAACACCTGTTCTATCTCTGGCTCAAATGTTTCATTTCATTAGCATCTTCTAGTACTCGCAATGGGGGGGGTACCTTGGTATCAAAATATACCCCATTTTTGAATCTCTCTTCTTAGGGACAAATCTGTCACTTGAATCTTAGTGATCCTTTATTTCAGTGGAAGCAGAAAAAAAACAATGAAGCAGCAACTGAAGTTTAAAAGAAATGTTCTATTTTTCTACTTTAGGCAATTATTTTCTCAATGACATGTAAGAGCATATTTCTATTATCATTAGGAAAAACACTAGACAACAACCTCTTTCTTACTTCAATGGCCTTTGTAAATACAATAGAAAAGCAGGGATCTAGGTACTCAAAATGAAAAATGTTTTTCAATTTAAAGAATACATTTTAATGCCACTTTTTTTGACAAGAAAATATGTCAGACATTTTTGTTTGTTTTGTTTTGGGGTCACACCTGGCGATGCTCAGGGTTTACTCCTGTCTCTATGCTCAGAAGTTGCTCCTGGCAGGGGACCATATGGGATGCAGGGATTCGAACCACCATTTGTTCAAATTAGCTGCATGCGAAGGCAAACACCCTTTTGCTGTGCTCTCTCCGGTCCTATGTCAGACATTTTTGTTTTTGATTACTATAAGTATCATTTAGAATTTTTTGGTTTCCCAGAAAAGTTTCCTCCACCTTCCTTCTATTTTCTTTTCTTTTTTTTTTGAATATTGTTTTCTTCTAATTTTTATTATAACACTGATTAAAAACTTGGTTCAAACATCAATCATACCACCTGTGTAACCTTTCCTTCTCCAGTGTCTTCAATTTTCCAGACACCACCATAACCTGCATCCACAGACACAAATATACTTTATCTTCTCCCTCTCTTTTTTTTTGTACTTCATATTTTTGTTACAATACTAAAGCAAATAAAATTATCGAAACTTAGGTCAACAAGAATCAATTTCAGGTGATTGTTAAATGGTGTTAATTCAGTGTCTAAGGACTTAATGGTCTGTGGTTGGTTCTATTTGAGCCTTCTGTATTACTGTTTAGACTCAGTGAGCTTGGTAGATTACTACATAATTTTCACAGATGTGTAATTTTTTTTATGTATTGTTAGATTTGGTTTGCTAAGATTTTGTTGAGGATTTTTGCAGCAATGTTTATCAGGGAGATTGGTCTGTAATTTTATCTTTTGGTAATATCTCTGTCAGCTTTGGGTATCAGCTTGATATTATCTTCATAGAAGGTATTAGGGAGGGTTCCTATTTCTTTGATATTTTAGAGGAGTTTAAGCATCAACAAGCCCCTTATTTTTAAAAAGAAGTCTTTGCTTTAGACATAGCAACCCACTTCTGACTCATATAATATTATAGGGAATCTAATTTCTCATGGGTGGTCAGTGAAAATCTTTATTTTTAATAATAAGCTCATTTAAAATAATTTAAATTAATAATTTTTAATAATGTTTTGGGTCACACCTGATGACACTCAAGAGTTACTCCTGGCTCTGTGCTCAGAAATCACTTCTAGTATGGGGGACCATATGGAATGCCGGTATTCAAATCACTGTCTGTCCTGGATTGGCTGCGTGCAAGGCAAATGCCCCACTGCTGTGCTATGTCTTCAACTCCCTTTCTATTTTCTTATTCAAGAGGAATAAAATGTCAGGTGAGAAAAGTCTCATTGTGTAAGTGTTACACTGGTGATTATTTTAAAACATGTATTATATAGTTATTAATTCTAGAATTGGCTTGAGATTGAGATAAAACGATGATATTTATGAAGGGCTAGAGTGATAGCACAGCAGGTAGGGCATTTGCCTTGCATGAGGCCAACCTGGATTGATCCTTGGCATCCTAAATGGTCCCCAGAGTCTGCTTGAGTAGTTTTTGAGCACAGAGCCAAGAGTAATCCCAGAGTGATGCCAGGTGTGAATTAGTAAATAAAAAGAGAGAAAAAAAGGAAAGAAACGAAATAAAAGAAAAAAAAAGAAAAGGATTATATTTAATTTAAATTTTAAATTTTTAAATTTAAAATTTTAATTTATAACTTGCTTTATCCAAGTAAAATTACCTTATTCCAATTTCAAATTTAGGGTTATTCTTCCTGAGAGAACAAATATATTGGCTCCCTATATGTTTGCAATAAATGGTGAAATGATTTCTATTTACTCCAAAATTGCTCAGAATTGATGACATAATTATTAATTGTAAAATATATACATATAATGATTTGGGTGCACACATAGGGTGCATATATACATAATAATTAGGGTGCTGGCTCTGAGTTTAGGGATCACTCAATTTTTTAAGGGGATGAGGGAGGAGATTATATATGGTTTCAAATCCAACTGAGGTCATCTGCATGCAACTATAATATCTCTATGGTTTTGTTACCTTTTTGAGGCATGGTGAATAATAATTTTACTTACTTAAAATATCTTTGGAAACAGGTATATATTTTGAGTCCTGATATATACTAGGTACTTATTTAATCGATAAGTATAAATTTAGCCTATATGCCTTTCGGAATTTTCAAAGTCCGAAATATGATCAATTTAGCGCTGCTTGTTGCTTCTAAATTTTTCCACTGAGTATTAGAATTACTAAAAAAGTAGTATTGTGTCTGTGTTTCATTTATTTATTTATTTGTTTATTTCAGTTCACATCCAGCAGTGCTCAGGACTTACTCCGGGCTCTGTGCTCAGGGATCACTCCTAGCAAGGTTTGAGGACCATATGGGATGCCAGAGATTGAATCTGGGTCTGCTTACATGCAAGACAAATGCCTTACTTGCTATACTATCATTCCAGCCCTGTGTGTTTCCTTTATTTTGGGGTTTCAAAACGTAACCACTCTTCAGCAGGATCAATAGTAGCCCAATAAATAAAGCACATGGCTTACATGTAGCCAAATTTCTAGCACTGCATAGAGTCTCCTAAACCCAACCAGGATTGACCCTTGATTAAAAAATCCAGGAAAAAAGTTTAGAACCACTAGCTGTGACCTCCAACACCATGTCCTCCCAACCTTCCACCAGAAAGGAAGTTCACAGTATCGATGTAAAAAGTTAGTTTGTATTTATAATGATTAAATAAAACTTATAGAAATATTGTGAACCATGCCCTACAGCACTTTGTCACAAACAGAAAGGGGAAAAAAATGAACGTTAAAATAAGACATATTTGAGATATTTTCAATTTGTATTATTATGACCAAAATTCAAGGTCCATGAGTGGGACAACTTCTTCGCCATGCTCATTACCTTGCTTTTAGCAATGAAACGGTGCTGAGCAGGAGATTACTTAGTGAGGTAGAATGAAAGTACTTAAGTAAAAGAATGAGAATTTCTCCACATCTCAAAAACAGCAACCCTCCTTTTAAAGAAATTAACAGAAAAATTTTAATTAGACAAATTCTAAATATTTGGACACATTTATAAGCCTGCCTGAGCGAGTCTCTCTCAGAGCTTTCTTAAAAACTGGCTGATCACAGAGAGTCTGGTATTTGATGCTACAAGCTGACAGAGCCATAAAAGATAAAGTGATAAATTACTATTATTCTAAGTTTATAGACGAGAAAAAACAGTGAACTAGGCATTTCGGAGCTATAATTAGGAGAGAGAACATAACTCTGTCTCTGTGCCTTCAAAGCTTGTAGACTTCACCTCTGTTCTGGCTGAAGAATGTTTGCTTCAGGCAAGGGGAGGTGGAAAATTCAGAACACAGAAATCTCAAGTGTTGGCTTACTTTATTTTCCTTCTAGGAGTTAGTCCAAAGGTCATTCATGATGCATGAACAAGAAGACAGGAGTGGGAAGTTTGCGATTTTTAACAGATTGGTTGAAAGAGATAGTGGAACCCAGAATTCTGTCAATTATTTTTTTACATATTTCTTTTTTTAATTAATATCTTTATTTAAACACTTGACTACAAATATGATTGTAGTTGGGTTTCAGTCATTTCTAATAGGTAAAAAAAAAATAAATGCCAAACATCGTCTACCTTGTAGTTTTCTGGGGATAACGTTATAAAAAATTTTGGTTTCTGGGGCAGGAGAGATAGCGCAGTGGTAGGGCGTTTGCCTGCACTCGGCTGACCCAGCACAGACATGAGTTCGATCTCCGGGCATCCCATATGGTCCCCCAAGATAGGAGTGATTTCTGAATTTCTGAGAGCATAGCCAGGGGTAACCCCTGAGCATCACTGGGTGTGCCCAAAAACAAACAAACAAAAAAAAGTGGATTCAGATAGTTTGGAGGACTCCCATTATTTAGGATTGGCAGGCTTTCACACAGTGGTCCTGGGGACATTTCCCAGTAATTCTTAGCCTACCAGATCTTATAGTTCAATACTAGGACTCTTAGGTGCTGTGGATCATCAGGGCCACCCAGTGGGAATCAGTGTTTTTCAGAGCTACTGGGAGGTAAGGTAATGCAGTGCCAGGGATCTAAGCTGGGTCCTGTGCGTGCAAAACATATTCATTTGATCCCTGGCCCCAGGGGCCCACAATTTTTTTTTGACAGAACAGGTTCCTGGCTGGTTCCAATAAATTGGTCAACAGAATGCTAGGAGAGTGCAGAACTTCACCTGTTCCCTATTTGAATACCATGTAAGAACATCCTCATTTCTTTGCCAAATGAAGCAAGACATGTTCAGGTTTCACCAGTTTGAAACGAGTATGGTGATAACTAGCTGTATCCGAAATCTAAACAATCTTAAAACACTTAAATGAGATTTTGGAGATTAGAAATGGCATTTAGGTGGAGTAATAAATTTGCAAATTCTATAAAACCAACTCCCTTTTGGTTGCCTTACTAAACTTGATATATTCCCTCAACTTCTCATCACTCATAGAACAAGAATATCAACACCACATTGGTAGAATTTAGTACTGCTCAAAAGTAGAACAGACTACGCTGGCAGGCTGGGAATAGGGGTGGTGTCATGGGATGAACTCTGGGAACATTGGTGGACGGAGGCGGACACTGGTGGTGGGACTGGACCTAATACATTGTATGTCTGAAACCCAACTATGAAGAAATTTGTAAATCACACTAGTTTCAGTAAGATATATTTTTTAAAAGAGTAGGACAGGCAAAAAATCATAATTTTTTCTAAAAGATTAGCTTTGTGATTGACAGAGTCAGAAGTTGAGAGAGGGATAATTGTAAGGAGGTGGCCAAAAGGTACAAGCTTCATGGGCCTGAGCAATAGCGCGCAGCAGTAGGGTTTTTGCTTTGCAAGCGACTGACGTAGGACAGACAGCGGTTCAATCCCCTGGCATCCCATATGGTCCCCCGAGCCAGGAGCGATTTCTGAGTCAGGAGTAACCCCTAAGCTTCACCTGGTGTGGCCCAAAAATTAAAAAAAAAAAAAAGTAGAAGCTTCAGTTGTAAGATAGGGATGTAATGTGCAACTTAGTGATACTAACTAGCACTACTATGCGGTGTGTGTGTAAGTTAAGAGAATGAACTGGGGGGCCGGGCGGTGGCGCTAAAGGTAAGTTGCCTGCCTTGCCTGCGCTAACCTTGGACAGACCGGGTTCGATCCCCCGGTGTCCCATATGGTCCCCCAAGCCAGGAGCAACTTCTGAGCACATAGCCAGGAGTAACCCCTGAGCGTTACTGGGTGTGGCCCAAAAACCAAAAAAAAAAAAAAAAAAAAAAAAAGAGAGAATGAACTGGGGCCCGGAGAGAGAGCACGGGCGTTTGACTTGCAAGCCGCCGATCCAGGACCAAAGGTGGTTGGTTGGTTCGAATCCCGGTGTTCCATATGGTCGTGCCTGCCAGGAGCTATTTCTGAGCAGACAGCCAGGAGTAACCCCTGAGCAATGCCGGGTGTGACCCAAAAACCAAAAATAAAAAAAAGAGAATGAACTGAACAATTCTCTTCTCATTGCAAGGGATAACCACTGTAAGAAAACGACAGTCCCTGTGTCGCTCAGAAGCTATTCCTGGCTCTGTGCTCAGTACTCAGGTGTGGTCCCTGGTGATGCTTGGGTGGCCATATGCAATGCCAGGTATCAAACTTGGAATCAGTCATATGTAAGATAGTGCCTTTCCCGCCTGTATTATTTCACAGAAAACTCAATTTTTAATCATATAAGTTTATGGATATTAACTAAATTTATTATGGTGATAATTACATGATATGTATAATTCATCTCATTATAAAATACTCCTGAAAAAATATACCTGGATGAGGGAAAATCACAATATTTCCATGTTCGTCTTTTCTATGGAGAATTATACTATGTTTTTTCAATATTATGTGTAGTTATCACTTGCTGACTTTAAAGAGAGCAATGGGGTTGTTGATATTTTAGTATTTTGCTGTTTTTTAAGTTGGCAATTATACGAACATACATTGTGTAGATAGTATACTAAACATTGGAAAAGAAATTTTCTCTTCACAGTAACTTTAAAAATAACTACTACTTTATACATGTATAAAATGAGCAAATGAAAGTATGAGATGATGCAGCTTTTTCAAGCAAACACTGTAGGTGACAGTCACTTCCACTGAGATCTAACTGTATCCAAAACCCAAAGACTTTTGTTCTATCATCTCTGATCATTCCTTTTCTAAGAGAGCTATATTTTCTTTCTTTCTTTTTTTTTTTTTGTTTTGGGCCACACCTGGTGACATTCAGTGGTTACTCCTGGCTATGCTCTCAGAAATCACTCCTGGCTTGGGGGACCATATGTGATGCCGGGGAGTCAAACCGCGGTCTCTCCTTGGCTAGTGCTTGCAAGGCAGATGCTTTACCACTAGCGCCACTACTCCAGCCTCAAGAGCTATATTTTCTATTGAATATTTCTTTAAAATCAGATGAGAAACCAACCTTCTTCTAAGCCATTTTCAAGCAAAAAAAAAAAAAATGACATTTCTGGTTTTCTGTGGGAAGCGATAATCACTCAGACTGGATCACCAATAATCTCGTTTGCCTGACTTTAGTTTACATGATGTTGAGTCATGAAAGCATGTGCATTTGTTTCTGAGGGGACTCTTTTTAGAATATGCTTTATCAGGTTCAAATTAAATTTTCAGTGTAGTGATCATAAGCAGTTTTCCCCAATTGCCAATGTACCATAGCATCCTGCACAATACCATCTCTTCAATGACAAGTAGATAGGAACAAGTAGATTTGGGTGTGCATTATTTTTAAATCATAAAAAATAGGACTAGAATGAGTCATGAGACCTAGTTTTTCCATCTGGATCATTAGATATATGAAGGTAGGCTTTCTGGAATTGGTTAGGAGAGCAGAAACACTAAGGATAAAAACATCCCACATACAAATACTCAGAAAGCTTTAGGTAGTGCTCAGAAGTCCAAAGTGGAATAATGGAATGGGTCAGCAGTAAGTAGGAAATGGACTCTCAGCACCAGGACACTGTGTCCAGAACTCCAGAGTACATAAAACTGAATCTAGCTGACATATATATGCAATAAATGTTGACAAATCTCAGTGAAATCTCCCAAGACTTCAGGGCCTGACCAGCATCACAATCTTGGGCACTAGTACTAAACTGCTTACCTGGTTGCCAAGATTCTACAGGATTGGCCCTGAGACTTCCTGATCACTGCTTGGTAGGTTCAAGAAAAATATAAATAAAATAAAATGTGAATCTACTCCCAGACCTTTTCTCTTATTCCAATAACATATAAAATACCTTATAAACTATAATGCATATATAGTATTAAATATATTAGCTTATTCAGGCCTATAAAGTACTGAGTACTCTTAGTAGTCCTTCCATAAAAGCATGAGTCACAACACTAGAAAACTATTAATTTTATATTCATACACAAGCATTCTGGCTTGGAATGAGTTTGTTCCTCAAATAAATGCTATTCTCTCAGAAATATCTGTGAACTATTATTATACAGATACGTTTATCTTTCACCAAACACAACTTCATTGCCTAGCAAAAAAAAAGGTGGTCTTTGAAGGAAAATCAATAATATATGAGTACTACTGTCAAGTTAATAGAATAACATTTCATAAAGAAGACTTTCCTTGCTTCTCAAATCTCACTCCAGGAACTCAGTGAATTGGTGCAAGATATTTTACATTAGAGTTCAGTACAAAATTGTGGAACTATGCTGGAGCTAATTATTTAAAATGTGTGTATTAAAAAGTAGGTTGAGGGACTAAAGCAATAGCACAGTGGGTAGGGCATTGCCTTGTATGTGATCTACATGGGTTCCATCCCCGACATCCCATATGATCTCCGAGCCTGCCAGGAGTAATTTATGAGGGCAGTACCAGGAATAATTTCTGAGCACCACCAGATGTGGTCCAAAAACAAAACAAGCAACAGAAATGTAGGTTAATATTGCATTATTATTATTATTATTATTATTATTATTATTATTTTTGCTTACGCTTGGGCTACACCCAGCAGTGGTCAGTGCTCAGGGATTACTCCAGGCTATGAACTCACAAGTCACTCCTGGTGGGACTATGGGACTACCGTATTTTCCGGCATATAAGACGACTTTTGAAATAACAACAAAAAAAAGTCAACCAAAAATAGGTCATCTTATATGCCGAGTATATCCCGAAAAATGTTTCAATATGCCGCTAAGTGAAAATTGTCTGAATATTGCCGCAAAACGAATTTTCTAACTCAACCCTGCACCAATCACTGCAAGGCTGCTCGGGCTGCCTCTCTAACTCAGCCAATCCAAGCAGGCTTTTTATACATGCAAATTAGACAATGTTCTGGACCCGAATCTACACTGTAAAAAGCCTGCTCAGATTGGCCGGAGTCAGAGAGGAAGTCTATTACAGTATAACCTTTGAACCTTTGCTTGTTGTGATTGGCTCACTGTGGTACATACAGTTGCAAGAACATTCTGTCTGATACAGCGAATATAGGCCTAAACCTATGTTTTAACTGCAAAATTAGGGGGTCGTCTTATACGCCCAATCGTTTTATATGCCGGAAAATACGGTATATGTGGTGCCAGACTCTTGGTAGGCTATGGGCAAAGGAAGCACTTACGTGCTTGCTATATATTATTGCAACATTGCCTGATGCTATCATTTTAAAGTGATATTAATAAGCGATTATTATGGGCCCGGAGAGATAGCACAGTGGCGTTTGCCTTGCAAGCATCTGATCCAGGACCAAAGGTGGTTGGTTCGAATCCCAGTGTCCCATATGGTCCCCCGTGCTTGCCAGGAGCTATTTCTGAGCAGACAGCCAGGAGTAACCCCTGAGCAACGCCGGGTATGGCCCAAAAACTACAAAAAAATAAAAAATAAAAAATAAAAAAATAAGCGATTATTATTACACTTAAGATCCATATATTAAAATTCTCTAAAGTTCCAGGAAAGAATGGTTAGTGCTATCAAGTAGAGAACTTAAAATTCAACATTATTAATTATCTAACTATTGCTAACTCTTTTATATCCAAAATATAGTTTTTTCAAACTGTGCTGCAAAATATATACTATTCACAGGTTCAGAGAGATAGCACAGTGGTAAGGTGTTTGCCTTGCACACAGCCAATCCAGACTGACCTGGGTTCGATTCCTAGCAACCCATATGTCCCCCAAGCCAGACAGGAGCGATTTTTGAATGCAGAGCCAGGAGTAACCTCTGAGAGCTGCTGGGTGTGATCCCAAAACAAAAACAAACAAATAAACAAAAGAAATACCATTCCCCAGTTCATATCCATTATTTTCACAAAGATCAATGCTGGTAAATTGTGAGATTACACTATATCTTGGCTAAGAAAATAAAGCAAAAAACAATGAGCATTCTTTCAAATGACTTAAAAAGTATTTTGAAACTTTCCTAGGTTTTGCTTTTCTCAGACATACAAAGAAAACACTTGCCTCAGAATAATGTTATTTTATTTTTAATATTTTTATAACCATCATGATTACTTTTCTCATGCTTAATATTTTTTCATTTTTGTTTAATTTTTAATTAATATCTTTATTTAAACACCTTGATTACAAACATTATTGTGGTTGGGTTTCAATCATATAAAGAACACCACCCATCACCAGTGCAACATTCCCATCACCAATGTCCCAAATCTCCGTCCTCCCTAACCTACCCCATCCTGTACTCTAGACAGGCTTTCCACTTCCCTCATTCATTCACATTGTTATGATAGTTCTCAGTGTAGTAGTTATTTCTCTAACTGCACTCAGCACTCTTTGTGCTGAGCTTCATGTTGTGAGCTGGACCTTCCAGCCTTCCTCACTTTGTCTCTGAGGATTATTCTCATGCTTAATATTTTATCTAAGAAAGTGCTGCAGTTTTATTATTTCCAATTTAGCAAGTAGCTGCTATTCTTCATTGTCACTTATACTTCACTGTCATCTTTATTTTAGTAATTTTTTTCTGCACTGCGACTAGCATTTTAAGTCTAGCAAATATAGATACTCAAAAGGCCTTTTAAGAATCTTCTGATCATGACATGCTCTACTTCCAATTTTTGATGCTGAGTTTTTCAGGACATACATACATAATTACGTACATACATACATACATACTTAGAAAAATGCTGATTTTCTGCATTTTAGAAGATGAATATTTTCGTTTTAAATGATGAAGATATCATGCATAGCCCAGGATTGTTTGGCAGGTAATGGAAGAATCCAGAACTCATTCAGGTATCGTGACTTTAATTTTTACACTCTTTCCATAATATTTGTATTCTATCTTTGTCAAATTTAGTGTCCATATTAGTAATAGTCCATGAATTGTATCTTTGAAGTAATAGTCAGTAAAATTATAGTTTGATTCATGGAAACTTGCCATTGGAGTTGATAAAATAGGAAAAAGGCTAGCATGCAATCTGCATAGAGAAGTCCCTAATTTGTTCCCTGACACCCTACAGAGATAGCAAACACTGTGTTCCAAGTTCCCTAAGTCCTCCAAGTTCCCCAAGCACTGTGAGGAGTAATCCCTAGACCTTAAATTCACAGTAGGCCCTGAATACCACCAGTTGTATTCCCCCAAATAAAATAAAGTCAAATTAAATAAACTCACTAAAATACTATCAATGCTTATATAAATACATTCACTTACATCTTTGGTCTATATTCTTTCTTGGTGCCTCCTGCCTATCATCTCTTATATAGAAAATGCGAGACTGGTCATTCCTGGTGAGAGAGAGCAGTATATTGTGTTCATAAGATTCCACTTTGATCCCTATCCATAGAATTGAACCAGAGCAAGGAACTTATCTAAAGATCAGTGTCAATCTATTGAATTGCCATACACACCCATATCACTGTGGTCCAGTTTTAAAATATGAACTAAGCTAAAAGATATTCCTCTCTTAAGATAATAGGCGAGGGTCAAATGAAATTAAAGTTGTCTTTAGAAACTTTCAGGAAAACCATGATTGTGCAAGGGCCACTGAAGCTATGAATAATGAAAGTCAAATGGACATCATATGTATAGTACATCATATGTATAGTGGTGTAGTGCAGTATAGTAATTAGTATAGTATAGTATAGTATAGTATAGTATAGTATAGTATAGTATAGTATAGTAATAGTAACAGTAATAGTAATAGTATAGCTCAAAGGGCTGGAATCCATACTTTGCATATGGGATTTATTTTTAGTTTAGATCTCTAGCACCGCTCAGTCCCTTGCATTCCTGCCAAGAGCGAACAGCACTAAGAACAACCCCAGAAAACTGAATCAGGAATAGCCCCTGAATACTGTCAGGTGTGGGCCAAATTCAAAGAAAGGAAACAAAATTAAAAACTTGTCCTAGGCCACATGGCTAGTAAGAACATGAGCAAGATGGAAACCCAGGCCTTGTGACAGCTGCCAAATTTAATTTCACATAAAACAGCTAGGGTAAAGACATTGAGAAGATCAAAATCAATGATAACACACAATTAGAGACAGAAAATGGAAGAGAGAAAAAAATCACATAGAGAGTGAAAGGTTGATATACAAGAGCATCTTCTTTCCAGTTAAATATTAATTCCCTCTAAAGTCCCCCAAATCCCTGCTTCTGACCTTTTACAAAATAGCTTAGTGTGTATGTTCCTTGTAAATCAAAGATCCATAAATAAAATTATATGAGTCATCTTGATCATTTTAATACAATTCCCAAAGTCACTCAAAATTTTTTTACTGGTTTTTTTTTTTTGGTCTGAGATAAATATTGAGTCACTTAAAGATTAATGAGCCGATACAGAAGAGAAAGTAGCCAAGTGTGTACATGAAAGAAATATTTATAATTCCAAGAGTACAAAGTATGGGTATAGATGGAAGAGATAGTAAACTGAATAAGCCAAAAATTGTTGATAATATATCATAAAAACTTCCTGAATAAATAAAACATAAATGAGGATTAAAGGACTACGCTATCATTGCATAATGTACAGTTTAAAGCAGGTTGAATGGAAAAATTTTTGTCTCGTTGGAAAGAAATAAAATACATTGGGAGAATTAAAGGTTTTAAAAAATGTGTATTTTTGGAGGCCTGAGCTGTGGCGCTAGAGGTAAGGCTTATGCCTTGCAAGCACTAGTCTAGGACGGACATTGGTTCGATCACCGGCATCCCATATGGTCCTCCAAGTCAGGAGCAATTTCTGAGAGCATAGCCAAAAGTAACCCCTGAGCATCACCGGGTGTGGCCCCCCCCAAAAAAAACCCAAAATAAACAAAAAATGTGCGTTTCTGGGGCCTGAGAGATAGCACAGTGGTAGGGCATTTGCCTTGAATGCAACCAATCCAGAATGGACCGTCGTTCCAATCCCGACTTCCAATATAGTCCCCTGTGCCTGCCAGGGGCGATTTCTGAGCACAGAGCCAGGAGTAAGTAACTCTTGAGCTCTGCCAGGTGTGATTCCCCCCAAAATGTGCATTTCTCTGGTCACCCTTGGGATGGGGGTGGTCTTAAACCCACTCTGCCCTGGCAACCACATCAGCACAGTCTCTGTCGTTCAAACTCCCCAACTTCAACTCCACTGCTTCACAGCAGAGATATCAAGCCAATGAAACTCCTTGGTATATCAATTTTCTGGCTGCAAACTCTGGGGTCTTCTTAGCCTTCTCTCTGCCCAGCAGCCACATCCACATCCCACAATATTCTCAAGGTGAACAACAGTTTCAAAGCTTCACAGACCAATCTTGGAAGAGATGCCAAGCCAAGCTGATGCAATTTATGGTCTTCAGACTAAAAACTCTGGTACTCTCTCAGGAGTGGACCAAGAATCATTCCAGTTCTACAGTTTCTGGAGGACCTGGAGCACAGCGTCTGCATTTTTGGCTATGCAACACCTGAAAATTTGACAATACTGCCAGCACAGTAGGAGTACAGCAAATAATAAGGAAGAGCAGCATAGAGCAAAGACACTCAATAAACAACAACAAAAAAAAAACACAGAAGAATCAACAAGCAAATAGCTCGATAAAGATTTAGACAATGACATCAATAATACAAATCGTAAGATATAACCATTTCCCCAAATTTTCTTTTACTGAACTATTTTTCAATAATTTAATTTGCTATTTTGTTGTAAGAAGCAATATAAAATAATGTTGTGCCTGCCAAAGGTCAGCCTAGAAGAGTGGGTGGGAAACTTGGGATAATAATAGAGGGAATGTCAGAGGGGGGGGGGCATTCATACTGGAACAGTAAATGCCTGAAACAATAGTATTATAACACCTTTGTAAACCATGGTGTCAAAGATTTTTATGTGCTTTATGTATACATACAAGCAATACACATATTTAAGTGTCTTAAAGATAAAACATCATCTAAAACTCTATTATATATTTTTTTCTATTAGATATTTTTATAGGACCAGAAAATCTCATCACTCTGACTTGTGCTCTTTGGCATTTGTATAAAACTTACAACAAACAAAAATGTATATTAATTAAGTTTTCACTTTATGACACAATCCTTTAATTAAATAATGCCTCCTTTGATGTTTATAAGCCAGTGAATTTTTATAATTTAGTAATTTTTATTAAATTGTTTTTTACTGGGGCCAGAGCAGTGGTGCAAGTGGTAAGGCCCCCGCCTAGCTTTGCCTGCACTAGCCTAGGACGAACAGAGGTTCAATTCCCTGGCATCCCATATGTGTGTCACTGGGTGTGCCCCCCCAAAAAAAATTAAATTGTTTTTTTACTATTTTTATAGTTGTGGTACCATTGTTATAATAGTATTAACATTCATGATTTTGATGCTCATGTACTGCACTTCCCTACTCCAGGGGTCCTCAAACTTTTTAAACAGGGGGCCAGTTCACTGTCCTTCAGACTGTTGGAGGGCCAGATTATAGTAAAAACAAAAATTATGAACAAATTTCTATGCACACTGCATATATCTTATTTAGAAGTGAAGAAACAAAATGGGAATAAATACAGTATGTGGCCCGCGGGCCATAGTTTGAAGACCCCTGCTAGACCCTCATCTCTGTCCCTATGTCATCTCTAGTCCACCTCTTCTTCCTACCCACATTTCTAGTGCTTAACAGCCAATAACAAATTTTGCCCTGATAAATAAATTTTAGCATTATTTCTTCATTGTAACATGAGATCATATACAAAATATTAAAATCATATGCAACTTTTTGTTTATTTGTTTTTGGGTCATACCGAGAAGCGCTCAAGGGTTACTCCTGGCTCTTCACTCAGAAATTGCTCCTGGCAGGCTGTGGGGACCATATGGAATGCCGGGATTTGAACCACCGTCCTTCTACATGCAAGGCAAACACCTTACCTCCATGCTATCTCCCCGACCCCCACATGCAACTCTTCAATGAATTTCCCAACTAAAACAATTTGCCTATATCAATGATACAATTTTTTTCTTATGTCTCCTAATTTCTACAATCCCATTCATTATACTATCTGATTATAACATCTGCTAATGGTATTTTCTTTTTCTTTCTTTCTTTCTTTCTTTCTTTCTTTCTTTCTTTCTTTCTTTCTTTCTTTCTTTCTTTCTTTCTTTCTTTCTTTCTTTCTTTCTTTCTTTCTTTCTTTCTTTCTTTCTTTCTTTCTTTCTTTCTTTCTTTCTTTCTTTCTTTCTTTCTTTCTTTCTTTCTTTCTTTCTTTCTTTCTTTCTTTCTTTCTTTCTTTCTTTCTTTCTTTCTTTCTTTTTTTGGTTTTTGGGCCACACCCGGCAGTGCTCAGGGGTTACTCCTGGCTG